>NC_092053.1:128061004-128253889 GCF_003086295.3 Arachis hypogaea | reverse complement strand
TCACTTCTCTACCCATTTCCACTTCTATTTCTTCCATTTCTCTTTTCAATGCTTCTTTGGCAGCTTCAGCTACAAAATTCAAAGCTTTAACATCTTTGAAATCAAACACACACAAAAGTTCATTCCTTTTGGTACCCTTCATATCCATTGGGTAGTAACCTTTTGGGTTTAGCAACTACCATCATGTCTCAAACTAACTGGGAAGCTGATAAGATGTAAGTTCCAATATTATTATCTTTCATAATCTTTTGCACCATAGGTCTTTTTCAAGCTTAATTCTTTGTTAATTTAGCTTCTTGGTACTTTGATTTGTGGTTTTATTTTGTAGTACTTGTTTAGTACTTTGTTTGTCACAAAGTAAAGGAAATTTTCATTTGGGTATCTTATATCTTGTAGTTCTATGCAAGTTTGAGGGGTTTGCATGGAAAATTTGTGAACTTTTAGGGGTGCTTAACTTTGATTATGGTGTATTTGTTCATTAAGTAGGTTCTGGTATCTGTTATTGTTATGTGATTTTGGTCAATATAAAGTTGCAAACTTTATTTCTCATATTTCACTTGGAGGGTGATGCAAGAAACCATGTTATTGCACTGTGAGATTTTCAGGTTAGATGTATATATCCATGATTACCTGGTAAAGAGGGATTTGAAGGCTTCTGCTCAGGCTTTTCAAGCTGAGGGGAAAGTTTCCTCTGACCCTGTTGGTGAGTTACCTTAAAAAATTTCGAAACTTTCAGAAGAAGCTGGATTTTACTTTGGCATTTTTTTTTCTAGTGTTTTATTTTTGTCCATTTCATTGATTTTTTTATTTATTTTTTATTTTTTCTGTTCTTGGATGGCAATATGGGACTGCAAGCTATTGATGCCCCGGGAGGTTTTCTGTTCGAGTGGTGGTCGGTTTTCTGGGACATTTTTATTGCGAGGACTAATGAGAAGCACTCGAGGTTGCAGCCTCTTATATTGAGGTTGGTTTTTGAAAAATTTGGCCTATTTTTCATGTCATTAAGAGTTATTCCTTCATTTTTCATAGAATTATAATATCCATTTAGTATAATTTTATTCTTCTAGCTAACCCATTTTCGTCTCTTAACTAGTTGATTTGGTTAGCTGTTCCATGCTTTTTTTTTCTCTTTACTATAGCTTTAATTAGATATTTCTTTAGAATAAACTCCTGCTAAATAATATTCTTAAGAATGTTTAATCTTTACTTTTAGGTTGTTGTGACCAGCAGTATGATTCAATATTTAAGTCTTGTTTGAGCCTGTGAGTTCATTGTACTTTATGCGTAATGCAATTATGAGTGGTTTTGTTGCCATCAACTTCGTAAGAAAACAGTATTCTGGATGTAGACTTGGTGAGAATGCAACCTTGAATGCTGATTTAGAACAAACCTTGTGAGCCAAAAAAATTTTAGAAGTTGATTCATAGGGTACTCATGCTCCTTTTGAGCTATGAGTGGGTTAACCTCTTATAAATTCACTTCTTGGCTTGCTTAAGGTTATTTCTCCATGTGATGAGTACTTACATTTCCTTTATCTACACATCTTTTTTCCAATGTTGCACGGTCAATTTTCGGGTCTCAAGTTTGTGAGTGGTAGTTACTTAGTTGCTGCTAAACAGGTAGAAGAGCAAACATAAGACTGCTTTATTAAACTATAAACACTATAGGCTATATTGTTTTTATTCAAGTAATAAGAACCTAAGCGAAACTTCACTTTGGGAAACTAGTTTAGGTATCTATAACTAGTTTAAATGATAAATTTGAGGATCAGTTGAAGTTACACTTTATGGAACTCCATTTTCAGACACAACTAATGAAGGCCAGGGAGCAACAGCAGCAGCAACCACAGCAGCCGCAACCGCAGCAGTCGCAGCATCAACAACAGCAGCAGCAACAGCAACACATGCAGATGCAGCAGCTCCTATTGCAGCGGCATGTCCAGCAGCAGCAGCAGCAGCAGCAACAGCAGCAGCAGCAGCAGCAACAACAACAACAGCAGCAGCAGCCGCAGCAACCACAACAACAGCAGCCACCTCAGCCACAACCGCAGCAGCAGCAGCAACCACCGCCACAACAACAGCAAGGTAGGACAGGGCTAATCTCATAAACGGCAATACGAATGGGTTAGTTGGAACCAGGGAACTGCCAATGCACTAGCAACAAAGATGTATGAGGAGAGGCTAAAGAGAGATTCTTTGGATGAAGCAGCAATGAAGGTAGTTGATGTTCTCAACATCTGACTATAGATGATGCATCTGCTGTTCTATAAACTTATGAGCCATATATTCATTTCTTTCTTTTGGTATTTTGTACAGCAAAGATTTGGTGGTGAGAACATGGGTCAAATTTTGGATCCTAATCATGCCTCAATTTTGAAGTCAGCTGCTGCTACTGGCCAGCCTTCAGGGTGATTATTAATGTTATTATTTTTGTTTATAAACTGTGATTTTATTGCTTATTTAAAGTCAGTCCTGTGCTCATTATGAAGGGAGAGTTATTTGGTGTTTAAGTCTCTTGGTATCTGGCATTTTGTATAGCTACAAGTGTTGACTTTGTTGGCGCCAAATTGCTCGATTGCAGGCAAGTTTTGCATGGTGCTACTGCGGCTGGCATGCCTCCACAAGTTCAAGCTCGTAGTCAGCAATTAGCAGGGTCTACTCCAGTATGTCCTTGTTCATTGAGTGATCTCATTACTTGTTGTTATTATTACTACTTTTTCCTTATCTGTTTTTCCCTGACTAACTACTTGAAATCAGGATATAAAGAGTGAGATTAATCCTGTACTGAACCCTAGAGCTGCGGGTGCTGAAGGATCATTGATGGGAATTCCTGTATTCTTCCATTCTCTAGTTGATGTGATTTCCATCTAGTCCATCCAATCATGCATCAGTCTTTTCACTATCCTTGCATAAAGAAAATGATGTAAAAGAATTATTTTCTTCTCTCAGGACCAAATCAAGGTAGTAACAATTTGACTTTGAAGGGATGGCCACTCACAGTGAGTAATCTTTTTGTATTTAGTTTATTGTTATTATTGTTTTGCTGAATGTTACTTCTTCTTGTGGATATTGTTTTTCTTCCTTTAACATGATATCATATCATGCAACCTTCAGAATTGTGGTGTGCTGTAGTATTATTTGCCAAACATGAGATAATGTACCCACCTAACCTTATATCAACACTTATAGGGTATAAATCTATGGTTACTACCCTAACCTTATACCATCATTATTAAAGTTGCCCTCTTCTTTTTGTGTCTATTAACCATTCACAGCTAAACTCTATCATCTGCATAAAATGGTGGCCACTTCTATGAATTCTCTTGCAACCATTAATTGTTGAGTAACTAATTTGTAAAGTTTTCCAATCATTTCCTTAATAAGGGTTTGGAGCAACTCCGCTCTGGTCTACTCCAGCAACAAAAGCCTTTCATGCAGGCTCCTCAGCCGTTTCATCAACTTCAAATGTTGACACCACAGCATCAGCAACAGATAATGCTTGCGCAGCAAGGCTTGGCATCTCCATCTGCCAGTGATGACAATAGAAGACTCAGAATGCTGTTGAACAATAGGAGTATGAGCCTAAACAAGGATGGTCTTTCAAATCCTGTTGATGTAGTGCCAAATGTTGGATCTCCACTTCAAGGTGGTGGCCCTCCTTTTCCTCGTGGAGATACAGATATGCTAATGAAGGTTCTAGTTCTCTAAACTATCTTTCCACCTTTAATGCAGTTCTTACCTAATTTGTTAAACTGTTAAGTTTATCATTTCTTAGATTTACCTTAAGCTGTGTGACTCGAGTATTCTGAGTTTTTCTGTGCACAGTTGAAATTGGCTCAAATGCAGCAGCAACATCAGCAACAGCCAAACAGCAATCCACAGCTGCAGCAACTTCAACAGCATGCTCTCTCAAATCAGCAATCTCAGACTTCAAGCCATAACATGCATCAGCAAGATAAAGTAGGGGGAGGTGGTGGCAGTGTTACTGCGGACGGTAGCATGTCGAACTCATTTAGAGGCAATGATCAGGTCAGTCCTTTTATAGTTGCCAATATGCATGCGTATCCAAGCAATGCTTGATTGTTGCCTAAAACTGTTGTTAGTTACATGCTTTTAAATTGTCCATGAAGTTGGCAGACTCTTTGTTTTATTATGAATGAAATCGGTTCCTAACATGATTTTGTGAATGCCTCTAAGGCCTCGAAAAACCAGATTGGGAGAAAGAGAAAGCAGCCTGTATCTTCTTCAGGTCCTGCCAATAGTACAGGAACTGCTAATACAACAGGTCCATCACCAAGTTCGGCACCCTCGACTCCCTCGACTCATACACCCGTAGATATGCCGTCTATGACTGGTACTACTTCTTCAAAGCCATTAATGATGTTCAGCACTGACGGCACCGGGACTCTTACATCACCTTCAAACCAATTGGTGAGTGGCTCTTCTTTGCAATGTAACTGATGGAAGGAATGAAAAGTTCCTTGCATTATGACTCATTAGCTTTCCATTTTGCCCGCACGATGATAACAATCTTGAATTGTAGGCTGATGTGGATCGCTTTGTGGAGGACGGATCTCTTGATGAAAATGTTGAGTCTTTTTTATCTCATGATGATACGGATCCTAGAGATACGGTCGGTCGTTGTATGGATGTAAGCAAAGGTGCAGTAAACACCAGTTTTAATTGTTTATAGGAGAATATCATCCTTTCAAGAGAATTTATCACGTGTCAGTGAAAGTCTAAAGTCTAATTTTCTATTACACTGTTGCAAAAGTTTCCATTCTTTTATTTTAATAAATAATTCATTAAGTTAATAATAAATTATGATGTACAAGATTACCAATCTGACACATCAATTAAGGATAACTTAATAACCTGTGCACCTTATCTTATATGTAGATCTGCAATATTGCTCTTCAATTCCTTGACTTCTTAAGAGGTTCTGACTCAAATTTTAGAAGCTAAGTTCATGAAATTCATTTAATTTTCAGGCTTCACATTTTCTGATGTAAATTCTGTACGTGCTAGCACAAGCAAAGTTGTATGTTGTCATTTTTCATCTGATGGGAAATTACTTGCAAGCGGTGGGCACGACAAGAAGGTTAGTTGTAAATCATTATTCTCTCTGTTAACTAACATCTTAGATTAGTTGCCAGCTTGTTAATTTTTTCTGCTAAAAAGGAAGTTGGAAAACAAAATCATGAACTATGTTTAGTTTACACTGTTTAGATATGGAAAAATTTAACACTTTCCTCCCAATTATTTTTCTGTGCAGGCTGTTTTATGGCACACGGATACCTTGAAGCAGAAGGCTGTTCTTGAAGAGCATTCGTCTATGATCACCGATGTTCGTTTTAGTCCAAGCATGCCTCGTTTAGCAACATCTTCATTTGACAAAACTGTCAGGGTTTGGGACATTGATAATGTTAGTTGATTCTCTCTCTTGACTCTAATATATGCCATTTTGTGCGAAATTGTTTCTATGGATTCTGAAGGGTTTAATTATTTTCTGTGCTGAAAAATGTTGCACACCAAAATGTTGTCGAAAGTTGTTTCTGAGATTAAAAAGGGTTTGGAGTTTTTTTTATCACAAAGATAAATTGCTAAGTACTGACAAACTGAGATGATAAAACTTATCATTATGTTTCTTTTGTTTGCAAGTATAAATTATAAACGAGGAGAATAAATTTGAAACAACTCTTAGCTTTTGGAGCTTTACATTTTAAATATATTATGCTTCAAGATACGGTTATGTTTTCCAGCTTTGTTTCTTGATATAGGAGTTCCTAGATATGCTTTACTATATATATACATGGAGCTTGCATTCTACCTTGAATTTTAATTAATTAGAGGTCAATGATATTATATGGATAATTTTCTATCTGCTGGACATTATCTAAGGTTTTTATTTATATATGGTTTGGAAAAATATGATCCAGTCATTCTGTGTAGATTGTCTGTTTCTTTGTTTTTTTCTGGATTCGACTCATTGTGTTTTTACCTAGTTGGTATTCTGTTTTAACTGAATGTATAAATAAAATTACCATGCAGCCTGGTTATTCGCTTCGCACCTTTACAGGACATTCAGCATCTGTAATGTCCCTAGATTTCCATCCAAATAAAGAGGATCTTATCTGCTCTTGTGATGGTGACGGCGAGATACGATATTGGAGCATAAATAATGGAAGTTGTGCAAGAGTCTTCAAGGTAGAATCCTAGTCCTCAGTTATCCTTTTTTTTTTTTTTCTATGAAGCATATAGCAGTAGGCTACCTTTATTTACTTTTCTTTTTAATCACTGTTTAGTTTTGTCATTTATTAAAGTGATGATGTATTCACTTTAATGTGTTAATTGGCAATTCTCTCATCGATTGATCAGGGTGGCACCGCCCAGATGAGATTTCAACCACGTCTAGGGAGGTACCTGGCTGCAGCTGCAGAGAATGTTGTTTCTATACTTGATGTGGAGACACAAGGATGCCGAAATTCATTAAAGGTTCGATTTCATGTTTATTATAATTAGTATTACTAGTGTATGTGCCTATTTATTTACTGTTTTATTTATTAAATTTGTGTAAAAGTAATAATAATAGAATTAGTTGTTGTTTCTAACTTAACTAACAAGTTTTGGGTTCAAGCCTTGGAAATAGCAGAAGAATTTTTTGAAGTCTATAGTTGTTTCTAGTTGGGAAACAAATATTGGGACTAACGTTCCTTTGTTGGCATGTTGTGCTGTGATTGTAGGGCCACACGAAGCCGATACATTCCGTGTGTTGGGACCCTTCCGGGGAGTTGCTGGCATCCGTGAGTGAGGACTCGGTCCGGGTTTGGACTCTAGGAACCGGGAGTGAAGGGGAATGTGTTCATGATCTTAGCAGTAATGGCAGTAAGTTTCAATCATGTGTCTTTCACCCGTCTTATCCGTCGTTGCTCGTCATTGGCTGTTACCAGGCAAGTCTACTTTCCTTATATGTTTCCTTGTCCAATTTCTTTCCCTTTGATAGTGGTGAATTTAGCTGTGGTGATCTTTCCATACACAATTAACAAAAGCCGAGGTTTGTTCGAGAATCATGCTTGGTAAGAAAGGGTTGCACTGAACCATTGCCCTTCTTACCCCAAAAATGATGATTGAAAAATCTAAATCATTGATCATAGATGCTTTCAAAATTGGAGGGGGGGGGGGGGGGAATGCAATTTGCCCTGTCAAATGGTGCCAAAAACAAAAATAAAGCTGCCTTCTAACTTTTCTTCCAAAACTATCCTCTCGTGATGTATTTTATTGACATAATTACCCTTTAATAGAAGGGTAATTTTGGGGAAAAAAGTTAGCATTAGGCCTTTTCTTTTGGAGCAAACTCTACTTAAAAATTTAGGTTGTGTTTGGTTTTGTGTTTTCATTTTCAGTAATTTTTATTTTCAGTAATTTTTATTTCCACAATTTTGTGAATGAAAAAGAGAAAACAGACAACAGAATTTTATCGTTTTTTACTATTTCTTCTTTTTTCTTTAATCAAAATTCTGAAAATAGAAAATACTGAAAATGCAAAAGCAAACAACCGATGTAGTTTCGAGTTCTTTACCCTTTATGAACTTTGACTGCAGTCATTGGAGCTGTGGAACATGACGGAGAACAAGACGATGACTCTGACAGCTCACGAAGGTCTCATCGCCTCCCTCGCCGGTTCGACTGTAAATGGTTTGGTTGCTTCGGCGAGTCATGACAAGTTCATCAAGCTCTGGAAGTGACCTGTAACACAGTAGGTTTACACGTTTTAGTTTATTTCTCTTTGTACTTTTTAGCAAAACTAACCTTTGTAATATTGTTTGTCTTCCCTGTTGTATCTGTTTCGTTATTAGGTATTTTCCTTTGGAGACTTGTACTATTGTAACATGGACTAGTTATCGTCTTCTGTACCTTTTTGGCTTCTTTTTATTTTCCTAATGTTAGTGTTATAGTGTCAATGCAGCTAGGAAATTAAGAAAATTTTGTTGAAGCCTCATACAATTCATGTCCTTGGGGCATAAAACTATCAATTTTTTATTTTCCTAATGGAAGTTTTGGAAGGGAAAAAAAATTAATTTAAAATAGAACGAAATAAAATGCATGAGATAAAAATAGGATGTTTTAAATTAGGATTTAATCTAAATATCAGTAGAATTTAATTAACATATATTTTAAAAGCACATATTAAAATTATTAGTAGAAGTTTTTAAATGTTTTATTTTAGTATTAAAAAATGGACATTGTCACTTTTATTCTAATAGTTTTACTTTTTATTTTATTTTATAAATTTATATAAATATATAATAAAAAATGTGTAGAATGATATTATAAAGAGTAAAGTATTGTTTTTGTTTCAAAATATTTGGGGTAAGTTTCAAAGTTGTTTCTACCATTTAAATCGTTTCAACGTTGTTCTGTTGTTAATGATTTATTAATAGAATTGACGGTGAGACAAAATTAAGATGATTTTAAAACATTAGTGATTTAAATAGGATAAAAATATTGAGGATAAAAATGATACATTACTTTTAGAAAAACTTCTAAATTAAATAATATGATAGTAAATTTTTACTGAATGAATTGTATTACGAATTTAAAATTTTTATTCATACTTATAAAATGGTTAGTATATAAATTTTTAAAAAAGAAAAAAAATAGTATGATACATATATAATAAGGTATAAATTATTCATTTGTGTCTAATATATTGCATTTTTTTACATTTAATTAATTAAACTTTATTTTTAACTTTTAAATAAATTTTAATTTTTCAATGACATATAATTATTTAATTTATTTTTTAATTTTGCTCTTAATCATTCTACAAGTGTTATATGATGAATAAAAATCTTGGATTCGTAATGTAATTCATTCCGTTAAAATTCACTATCATCTATTTATGATATATTAAAACAAAGTTGAAGGTAGTGTTCTAATGCATTATTAATCTTCAAACTTTCTAATAGAGTAATGCTACATATTTAAATCTTTTTATGAACTAAGTTAAATAATAAGACTTGAAATAATGTTAGCTATAATTAATTTTTGTTATGTTAGACCAACTTACTTGGACTTAATTAACAAAAAAATTTGGATGTGTAGTATTATTCTTTCTGATATTATGCCATGTCAGCATAAGTAGGTTTTGACACAATTTGATCCAAATCTACTATACATCCGAGCATTATTGCCATCCAAGTTCAATCAAGTAGACTCAACACCAATAAAAACCACTCTCATTAAAAGAGTGTGATTATATGCGCGGAGCTTTACGTTATCGTCGTCGTCGTCTTCTTCTTTTTTGCGTTCCTCCTCCTCCTCGCGTTCCTTCTTCTTCGCGTATTTTCTTCTCATCGTCATTCTTTTGTTGCTGCTATTGTTGCTATTTTTTTTTCTTTTCCTCCTCCTCTCCTTGGTGATTTTGCAACATTATGTGTTTTGAATTATGCAGAACAACGAGACCAAATGCACCTTAATTCACTCATAAATGAACCAAAAATTAAATTTCGAATGAACCAAAATTACTTAATGACGACGATATACAAACAAACTCGTTTCAAAACAAGCACGGATCAACTGCACCTTATTTAGGCCCAATTTGGGTAAATAACTTAAATAAGTTCTTTTGGAAAAAGATCTTAAAGTATAAGAACTTTTATTAATAGTAGCTTATAAATAAGTTATTTTGTATTTGAATTTTTAACTATAGAAGTGCTTATTTTAAAGTTGTAGCGTTTGGATAAATAACTCAAAAAATACAATTTTTTTAACATAAGAGAATGGATATTAAAATAACGATGATAACAAATACTTTCCATTATTGAATGTTGATTTTACATAACCAAATCACTAAGATTACAATCGATCAGGCAATTAATTCTTTATTTGTTCTCTAATTAGTTCCATTTTTCTAGCACTTTCAGCATTCGGTTCTTCCCACGTAATATCATTAGAAACTGGTTCTTCTACTTCACCTTCACCTTCACCCATAAGATTAAAATTTTCAAAGAATTCTTCAAATTGTTCATCGCTTGTGTCATTCCGTCGAATAAAATTGTGTAAAGCCATACAAGCACCAATAATTCTAACTTGTGTGTCTAAGAAAAACGATGGCATGGCACCTAAGATTTTTCATCTTACCTTACAACATCCAAATGAGCGTTCAATTGTACATCTAAGGCTAGAATGATAATAGTTGAATACTTCATTTCTTCCTCTTGCTCTGGGACCTAATCTAAAATGTGAAAGATGGTATCTATGACCTTTACCAAGTAGTACTTATCTAGCAAAAATTTAGTGCACCACAAAATTAGTTAATAAAAATAAAGAGTTTAATCTAATATAAATAATATCAGTCTCATATGCTAACCTTTAGGAGGAAGAGGGAAATGAAGACTTTGTCTACGCACAGCTTGATTGAAAATTTTAATATCGTGTGCAGATCCCTCCCAACCTGCCCATACAAATGTGAAACACATGTTAAAATCACATACTGCCATCACATTTGTAGTTGTAATCCCCTTTCTACCAATGTGAATTTTCTTATCGGCAGGAACAACAACAGGTATATGAGTTCCATCTATTGCACCAATGCAATTTTTAAAATATAGATAATATCTTTCATCATTTTTAATTTCCATTGGAGTATCTGTGAATTGTGGATCAGTTGGTTGAATAATATGTTGAGCAAGCTTGCAAACAGCATCCAATACACAATGAAATTGTCTAGAAATAGTTTCCCCTGAATGTTGGAATCTCTCTTCTGCATTACGTATTGAACCTGATTGTCCAATGATATATAAAAATATACCTACTTGTTCATGAATTTCAATCCCTTTTGTTGTCTTCCGATTGTAAGTACTTTGTAAAACATCACAGAGATGAAGGAACACAAGCTTTTTCATCCTAAATTACTGGTAGCAACGAATAGGATGTCCATTTAAAAGTTTATTTACCCAACTACTTCCTGTCAATCTTGAAGTTCTTCGTGGATTTTTCACAACGTACTTTAGAAAATAATCAACACAAGTTGCGATTGTTATTAAAGTCATTGTCTTCTTCTTACGTTTGGCTGCGACCTTTTGTTTGTTTTCAAATTCTTTGTCTGACACATTTGTATTTGACATCAAACTTTCAGTTGAGCTGTTAGATATCCTGTTATACAAATATTTTAAACTAATATCAAATAAACACTAGTTCACATATTAAATATAAAATAGCAAACAACAATAGAAAATAATAAAAAAATATAATCATAGAAAATATTTTTTGAACAACACATAAATATATTAAAAAGAGTTATTCTAGCAAAAAAAAAAAACTTTAAGAACCAGACACATCTGCTAAACTATGAATCTTCAACCAACCAAGTTGTAAGGCAGAATCTTCTAGCCCCATAAAAATCTCTCTATTCGACCTTTTTGCCATTAGTCTTGTAGCTATAAAGAATATATCACTCCTCACTTCTAGCACAGATAATTGTTTGAGAACAGCTAAACAAGTAGATATACTTGGTACGTTATTTCTATGAGCTATTTCGTTGGCCTTTTCTTCTTCAAACACATTAATTATACGTTCTAGTTGAGTTGAAAGTTGAGAGGCTCCAGACCATTTTTCAACCTTTCTTCTCTTTTGTCTCATTGCATTAGGAGGCGTTGATTCATCATTTAACTCATCTTCTAAACCTTCTTCCTCATTATCATTATCTTCGTCATTATATCTATCGTTATAACTATCATTTATATCTTCAGAAGGTGCCCATGCACCTACACCAGTAGCTACAACATCTTCAAAAAGAAACTCCATTTCATCAAGATGTTTTGGACCTTCCTCTCTAAATTTTGTCACATCAGGATTTTCCTATGAGACGATAAAATGACAATTAAAAATCTCTCGATAAAATTGATATTTCTGAAATAGTTTTAAAAAATGCAACATACCTGAATCTTAGCATCCCACCAATCATCACTTGCTTATATGGTCTTCTTAATAGGATCCCAATCAAGACCGGTCTCTTTTCCTTTTAGTTTAGCCCATAGTCCCCATTCTCTTTTCATAGCCTCCCACTTATTTTTAAATTGTTTAGACTCATAATTTAAACCAGTCTCTTTCAAGAATTTTGTTTTTAAATTTGCTCAACCAACTTTGTTAAAATGTGTTCTAAGTCTATTTCCAGCCACCATCTCTTCTTTACATATTTTCATGAATATAACAGTATTTCGTTCATTTCAATCAGCTTTAAATTTTCTTCCAAACTTGCCACTTTCATGAATTTGTTGGGGAAGAACATAAAAAAAAATTTATAAAACTAATTATAAAAATAATAGCAAGTTGTATAAAAATAAAATCACATATAAAAAAATAAAATTAAAATCACATATAAAAAAATAAAATTAAAACTGAGATCTCATAGCATACACAATGTTCAATACAAATTTAATAATAAAAATAGAATGATAAAATGATAAAAAAAATACCTGGAAGGAATATATGCTGGTTCAGATGGAACAGAAGATGGTGGTGAAGGGTCAATACTTCCAGCAGATGAATCATTACATGAAAATGGTGGTGGAGGGCCAACACTTTCAGTAGATGGAACATTGTGTGAAGATGATAGTGGAAGGCCAGTGCTTCTAGAAGATGGAACCTTGCGTGAAAATGGTGGTGGAAGGCCAGTATTTCCAAAAGAAACAGAAAACATTTTTTTCACAGAATCAAGAACGAAAGTAGATTTTCTTGTTCTGAAATCAATTTTTTTCATGGAAGTGATAAAATGACTTATCGAAAAGGAGATAAGTCATCTATTTCTACTTCTTTCAAAAGTTGTAAATTAACTTTTCGGAAAGTTAAAAGCTTTTCTTTAAAATGGTGCCAAACACGCTTATTGTAACTTTTCATAATTCAAAAGTAAAAAAAAAAATAGCTTTTGTCACTTCCCAAACGGGCTCTTAAAACCAGAATGAACCAAAATTACTTAATGATTGTGTTCGAAAACAAGCACACAAACAAAATTGAATGATAAAAAATTCACTAAAAAATAAACCGAAATTACATTTAGAATGAACTGTAAATTAAATTCTGAATAAACCAAAATTATTTAATAATGATGATACACAAACGAACTCATTTCAAAACAAGCACAGACCCAATGCACCTTATTTAAATTCAAAATGAACCGAAATTATTTAATGATTGCATTCAAAAATAAACACAAACAAAATTGAATCATGAATAAATACACATCTGAATCCATCAAGTGATTTTGCAGTATTATGTGTTTTTTCTTCTTTGTTTGTTTTTTTCATGTTTTTATTATTGTTTAGAGGGTAAAACAAGAAGAATTATGAGAAGAAAAAACAAGAAGGAGAAGATGAACAAGACAAGAAAAAGAAGAACATGATGAAAACTTTTGATGAGTTTTTTATTCTTGTTTCTTCTTTTTTTGTTTGACTTTTCTTCTCTTTTTCTTGATTTTATTCCTCTCAAGAGAGGATATGAGGAGGAAGAGTTTTAAATTGTGCAGAACGAGGCTAAATGTACCTTAATTCACTCAACAATGAACCGAAATTACCTTGAGAATGAGCCGAAAATTAAATTCCAAATGAACCGAAATTACTTAATGATGATGATATACAAACAAACTCGTTTCAAAACAAGCACATACCAAGTGCACCTTATTTAAATCCAGAATGAACTGAAAGTATTTAATGATTGCGTTCGAAAACAAGCATACAAACAAATTGAATGATCAGAAATTTACTCAGAAATGAATGAAAATTATATCCAAAATGAACCTAAAATTAAATTCCGAATGACTAAGTCGAAATTACTTAATGATGACGATACACAAACAAACTCATTTCAAAACAAACACAGACTAAGTCAGTTTTGCACAAAAACACATCCAAATCATTTTGGATCATACAATGTCATTAATATGGCAAAAATTCGATAATAACGGTAACAATAACGATGATAATGATAACAACGATACATATTAGAAGAAGACGACAATGATGATGATGATGATGATGATGATGATGATGATGATGATGATGATGATGATGATGATGATGATGGAGAAGGATGAAAAGGAAGGACGAAAAGAAGAAGACGTAGTATCAGGAGTGAATAAGAATGTGCGTGCGTGAATTTGAAACAAGAAAAAGAAGAAGAATAAAGCATGAAAAAGAAGCGCGTGAATCTAAAAGATTTGGTTGGACTTTGTTGGTTAAATCACTTTAATATGGAGCTTTATTGAATTTCATATTCTCTTACTCTTTTTTTTTTTTTTTGGTAGATCTCTTACTCTTTACTTTTATATAAGATAGTATATACCTTCAATGTTAATATTATTTCTCTTAATTAGGTATAAATATAATTTATCCTCTTTTATTATACTCACTCTTTTTTATAAGTATTATATAGCATTACAAATTTACAACTTAGGATTCTTCTTCATTTTTTCTTCTCAATCTTATATCATTTATTTTTTTAGGTTATTCGATACTTTTTATATTCTCTTATTCTTTACTTTTATATAAGATACTATAGAGTTTTAATGGTAATGTTATTTTTCTTTAATAGGTATAAATTGAGTAATAAAACAAAATTCAGCATCTTCTTTTATACTTACTCCTTTTTATATTTTCTATATAAATCAACATTCACTTTACACCTCTTCTTTATCTTCTCTTTTCAAATAATATCATGCCACTTAGGCCTAGTTTGGATAAACAGCTTAATTAAATTCCTTTTGATAAAATAGCTTCAACAATAAATAACTATATTAAAAGTAACTTATAAATAAGTTATTTTGTGTTTGAGTTTTTAACTCTAAAAGTGTTTATTTTATAGAAATGTGATAAAACGTAGTAGTATTATGAGAGAAGTCATTTTTTTTAACTTTTTTATAAGCTTCTAAATAGCTTCTTAGAAAGCTGTAATTCGATTTTAAAAATTGCACCAAACATTAATATTACTACTTTTCATAAGTCAAAACTCAAAAAAGTTACTTTTAAAGCTTTCCAAACGGGCCCTTATTCTTTTTCCTTCATTCTTACTAATATTTTGCGCAAATATTTGAAGAATTCGATGGATTACCACAACTCTTTTGTTTAGTTTGCTAAACATATGTATTAGGTAATAAATTCCTAAAACACTAGACCTTTATAATTTTTTATTTTTTTATTTTTTTCTAATTATATTCATTAGTTATATCATCCATATATTATTTCTTTTTCTTTCAACCATTTATATTTTTTAATATTATTTAGTTGTAATAGGTTAAAAATATATGGTACAATGTAAGTCATAAAAAATAAAATTAGAAAATTGAATGTTAATTTTAATTATATATCATATCCTTTATAATTTATTTTTTAGTTTTTTTATTTTTAGTCTAATTGTATTCATTAATTATATCATTCATATATCACTTCTTTTTTCTTTTAACAATTTATATTTTATAATATTATTGAAAATACATAGTATTATCATGAGTCATAAAAAATAAAATTAAAAAAATCAAATTATTAATTTCGACTATTGAAATATTATATTCAAAATTGTATTTCATCTAATAATTTTATATTTGTACTATAACACTTAAATATAATCCAGAAAATAAATAAATAAAAATGATTTTAATAGAATAAAATAAAGATAATAATATAAAATCAAATAAATAAATTTAAATGGAATATTTTCATAATTTTATTTAAAGGCAAACTTATGTATAAATTTTTAATTATATAATATTAAGTTTTAAATTAATTTATATATTTTATATAGTACATATCCATTTTTATTTTTGCGTAATGCGCGGATCTAAATCTAGTTTTACTTGATTGGATAATTCTTTTAAGAGTAATATATTGTTTTTGTACCGGTCGTTTTTGTCCTATTTAAGTTTTTAAAGTTTTAAAATTTTTTCAATTTTGTTTTTGTCTCCCCCTCAATTCTATTAACACATCACTAACCACAGGACAACACTGAGACCATTTTAAAATGTTAGGGATTTAAATATGACGATTTAAATGTTAGGACAATTTAAAACTTATCTCAAACGTTAAAAGACAAAAACAATATTTTTCTCTATTATAAAAAATAGGAGTGACATTATGATTTTTCTAATGACTATACAATAATATTTTTTTTTTGTGACTGTTACGGTGGGTAACCGGAGATTGATGGGCTGGATGGCGTTGGTTGGCCCAAACGTATGAAGGAGGTGGCTTTCGAGTGGATATGTTATTCGGCGTTCCTCCGTCCGACTTGTACGTGTGAAAGAATGGGGGGTGGTACCTGCAAAGACACTCTGATGCCTAAGTTAGCAAGGGTGTGAGCAGGTTAGATAGTATTGGGACTCGAGATACCTGAATGGTGTCAGTGTATTTATAGTGGTGAACCAATAACCACCGCTGAAGTAGTGCCACCTTTTTAGGTGTATAACCGTTCCCATATCTTAGGGAGGTTAAGATATGGCTCTATGAAGTGGTTAGAGAGTTTCTAGGGGCAGTTACTCATTCGAATGAGTGTTATCTGCCAGCTAACCCTCGTGTCCGACTTCTTTGGAGCAGGTCGTGTTTAGTACCGACTTCTTGGGATGAAGGCTGGTACTGGATGAAGGCCAACCCTTTGGGTTGGGCCTCTTTGCTTGGATCCTGGACCTTTATTATTGGGCCAGGGTATGAACAGTTCCCCTACTCGAGCCCAATTTCTTTTTAGGATTTGGGTTCGAGTATTCAACTCGGGGTCGTAGCCGATTTGCAAGAGGACCGACATGATGGTTTAAGAACCGACGTGATTTTTCGTGACCTTTTGGTTCTGACAGTTACGTCTAATCAAGCGTCGTGTCCGTTAGGGGTGTGCGTAGGGATTTATGGCCTTGGTAACGGTGCATCTTCATTAATGATTGCCCCAATTTTACCATTATGCCCCTAACGTTCTTATAAATACTTTCCCTCTCTTTCGTTGTTTCGTTTCTGCGATCTTTCAAATTTCCCTTGCATTCGTTCGTGCTGCATTCTTGCGTTTTCGAAGGCTTTTGCTTCCAACCCTTATTTTCGGATAAAGGTTAGTTCTTTAATATGCCCTTGCAGATAAATTTGATTTGCAGACTTTTGTTTCGCATCCTCCTCCCTTTAGAGACCGTGTTGGTGATTTTTCTTTTCCCCTTGTAGGTTTTGTTACCCCCTTTTTTATAAAAAGAAATGGCTTCTGTAGATGCTCTCTCTCACTGGGTTGATGTCACGGTCTTAGGGGAGGAGCCCTCAGTCGATTCTGAGTTCATTACCAACCTTCGCACTCATCACAGAATTTGTACTTCTGAGGATGACGAACCAAAATATGAATTGGTAGTCCCGGGTCCTGAAGACCGGGTTTGTTTTGGAAGAGTCAATGAGGCGGCCCCTCATTTTTTCTTTATGTATGAGTGCATGATCACCCGTTTGGGTATTTTTCTTCCTTTTTCAAATTTTGAGATATCTGTTTTGCGTCACTGTCGAGTCGCCCCCACCCAGCTTCACCCCAACTCTTGGGGTTTTTTGAAAATTTATCAATTCATCAGCCAGGCCTTAGAGTTTTCGACTTCTTTAAAGATTTTTTTCCATCTTTTTCATATGACAAAACCCTTCAGTGGGCTAAACAATAAACAACAGTGGGTGTCGTTCCGAGCCATACAAGGTCGGAGAATCTTCACCCTTTTTGACGAATCCTTTCACGACTTCAAGAACTACTTTTTCAAAGTACAAGCTGTAGAGGGTCACCACCCCTTTTTCCTGGATGATAATTCCTCTCCCCGATTTCCTTTATATTGGCTGGAGGCCTCCCCCTGCGAGAAATATGGTCTGGATGACCTAAATGAGGTAGAAGCAGCCATTGTGGGGTTCCTCCGAGAAGTGTGGGGGAGGGCCCCATACTTGGACACAAGAAAGTTTCTCCAGGGGTCTCCGACCTTTGTCCAGGCACAGCTAGGTAGCTTTTATTTGTTTGCTGGATTTCCGACTTGTCTTATCCGACTTGTCTAATCTATCATTTGTTGCTTTTTTCAGAGATGGTAAAGGCAAACGCTCAAGAATCTTACCAAAGGGTCCGGGAGGCTAAAGCAAGGTCTCGCGCCAGGACTGGTGGCGCCAGGGCAGTTATCTCTCCTTCTCCTCCTCCTCGGAATGTTGGGACTCCCTCTCAGCCCATTGTAATTTCTTCTTCAACTTTCTCTCAGCCACCCCCCTGCTCGATCTTCTTCTGAACCAGATAATAAGAAGCGCAAGACCTTAGAGTCTGGCTCTTCTGGTGAGGCGAAGGCGGATGCTCTTGCATTCGTCCGAAAGAACATCTATCCCAACGTTCGCATAAACATGGATGATGTTTCTGTTCGGCGCCACCTTACCACTCTGGTTGAGGAGAGCCTGAAGGCGGCGGGGGTTTGTGGCAAACTCTTGGATATTTTTGAGAAGGCCCCTCTCAACTCTTTAGGGATGACCTCGAGGGTCGAAGAGCTGGAAGGAAGGCTTCTCATATATCAGGAGCATGAGGGGAAGTTGAAGGAGGAAGTCGCCAAGCTGAGGGAGGAGAGAGATAATCTCCGGGAGAGTGGGAGGAAGTTGCAAGCCCAATGCAACATGGAGGTGGATTTGAGGAAGGCAGCGCAAGCCAGCTACAACAGTTTATTTGATGATCTTGTGTCTGTAAAGAATGACTTGCTGAATGCCCGGAAGGCCTATACCGAGTTAGAGGACTCTATTGCAGATGGTGCTGATGAGGCTTGGCGGGTTTTTAAGGAACAGGTCGGAGTCATTGCTCCTGACTTGGACCTTTCTCCTTTGGACCCTGATAAGATTGTTATTGATGGTGCCATCGTGGATCCTCCTGTCCCCGTGGTGGAGTCCGAGTCCGATTTGAAGACTCGGGGGCAGAGGATCATAGAGTCCCCTCCTCGCTCTAAGGACGCTCCGGGTTCTTCTACTGCTCCTCCGACTTCCTCTCCAGCCCTTGCTCCTGGCGTTCCTTCCGACTCTGCTGGTGGTGCTCCTTCTACTCCTCTTACTAAGAAGTGATTTTGGCTATTGGGGCCCGGCCTGTGGGCCCCTCTTTTTAAACTCTTTTATATTTATTTGTTGATGTTTGCAACAATTTTTTGGCCTTTTAGGGCCGTAAACAAAACAAATTTTTGATACCCTTTTTAACAAGGGTTTAATTTAGCGTTTAAATAAATGCCCTTTTTTGGATAAGGGTTTTGAGTTACCTTATGCGCGCATGCTTTCCTATTCGTGGTTCTTTTGACTTTTTGATCTTTTCTGGAAAAACCTTTTCTTTGGGGCTTGCCTGCTTTTCTGAATCTTTTTTGATCTTCAAGGCAGCCTTATAACTTTTTCTTAGTTTTTCCTATCTCTTTTTGTTATTCCTAGTACTCAATTTTGTTTCATTGAGTTTTTCGTGACTTAGGCTACTTTTGCGATTCATTTTAATTTTACTCGGCTTCGCTTTTCGACTTATGAGTTGGACTGCTCCCGAGTTTATCATGATCGACTTCTATAGCCTCTTTACGCCGACTTGTACCTCGTCGTTTTATCCTGACGACCATCTAGGTCGGTTCATGGGATTTTCACGTTTTGTCGAGCTTAAATTGGCGCGTTTCGTAGAAAGAGAATAAAAAGGGAATTTAAAAGAGATATTTAAAATGAAAGAGATCTTTATTAGTTGAGGAGGTACCTTCTTGCTACTAAGGGCTTTTGATAATTTATTTTCCCTTAGCCCCTACTATGATGCCTCGTTAAAAACCCTTCTCCAGAAAAAACCCTTTAATTTTGGGAAAAAATCATGAAGTTGGGAAAAGAGTACATCAGAGAGTAGGGTTCGCTTTTTAGCTGTAGTACCTTTTCATATTACAAGCATGCCATGATCTTGGTAACTCGTTGCCGTCAAAGTCGGTTACCCTGTAATAGCCTTTTCCTAAGACCTCGTTGATCTTGTATGGTCCTTTCCAATTTGCAGCGAGCTTTCCTTCCCCAGATTTGTTGACTCCAATGTCGTTTCTGATTAAGACCAAGTCGTCTGGGGTGAAACTCCTTCGAATGACTTTTTTGTTGTATCTCGCGGTCATCCTTTGCTTCAACGCTGCTTCTCTTATCTGGGCTTCTTCTCGGATTTCGGGGAGTAAGTCGAGCTCCTCTTTGTGCCCCTGTATATTCCCGATCTCGTCGTGGAAAATCACTCTTGGGCTTTGCTCATTGACCTCTATTGGGATCATGGCTTCTACGCCATAAACTAGTCGGAAGGGTGTTTCTCCAGTGGCGGATTGGGGGGTTGTTCTGTAAGCCCATAGTACTTGTGGGAGCTCTTCTGCCCAAGCTCCTTTCGTATCTTGTAATCTTTTCTTCAGCCCTGCCAGTATGACTTTGTTGGCTGCTTCGGCTTGCCCATTGGCTTGTGGGTGTTCCACTGAGGTGAACTGGTGTTTGATGTTCATACTAGCTACTAGGCTTCTAAAAGTGGAGTCGGTGAACTGGGTTCCGTTATCTGTGGTAATGGAATAAGGTATCCCATACCTTGTGATTATATTTTTGTAGAGGAACCTCCGACTTCTTTGTGCAGTGATGGTGGCCAGTGGTTCTGCTTCTATCCACTTTGTGAAATAATCTATTCCCACTATTAGGTATTTGACTTGTCCTGGCGCCTGGGGAAAAGGACCTAACAAATCCATTCCCCATTTTGCAAAGGGCCATGGGGAGGTGATACTAATGAGCTCCTCTGGGGGGGCCACGTGGAAATTTGCATGCATTTGACACGGTTGTCACTTTTTCACAAAGTCTGTGGCATCTTTCTGCAAGGTTGGCCAGTAGAATCCATCTCGGATCACCTTTCTGGCTAATGATCTTGCTTCGAGATGGTTCCCGCAGATTCCACTATGTACCTCCTCTAATACCTCGGTGGCTCTTGAGGTCGGTACACACTTTAACAATGGTGTTGATATCCCCCTTCTATAGAGAATATTTTTCACCAAGGTATAGTGTTGTGCTTCCCTTCGGATTTTCTTGGCCTCCTTTTCCTCCTTGGGGAGGATGTCAAATTTCAGGTATTCGACTAAGGGGTTCATCCATCCGAGGTTTAATCCGACCACTTCAAAGACTTCTTGTTTGTCTTCCATTTTTACCACTGAAGGTTCCTGGAGAGTCTCTTGAATCAGGCTTCTGTTATTTCCTCCTGGCTTGGTACTTGCTAACTTGGATAGGGCGTCTGCTCTGCTGTTTAGATCCCGAGTTATGTGTTTCACCTCGGTTTCTGCAAAGCGCCCCAGGTGCTCCAAAGTTTTTTCCAAGTACCTCTTCATGTTTGGGTCCTTTGCCTGATATTCTCCACTTATTTGGGAGGTCACCACTTGGGAGTCGCTGTATATCATCACCTTCGTAGCACCGACTTCTTCTGCCAGCTTCAATCCTGCGATCAAGGCTTCATACTCTGCCTGATTATTTGAAGCTGGGAATTCAAACTTGAGGGAAACCTCTATCTGGGTTCCCCTTTCAACTACCAATATTATGCCTGCACCGCTTCCTGTTTTGTTGGAGGATCCATCTACATAGAGTTCCCATGTAGTTGGTTTATCTCCTTGATCTCCTGCATATTCTGCAATGAAGTCGGTGAGGCACTGGGCTTTAATTGCCGTCCGAGTTTCGTACTTCAAGTCGAACTCGGAGAGCTCTATTACCCATTGAACCATTCTTTCTGCAACATCCGTCTTTTGGAGGATTTGCTTCATGGGTTGGTTCGTGCGGACTCTTATTGTGTGAGCTTGAAAGTAAGGCCGTAGCCTTCGAGAGGCTACCACTAAGGAGTAGGCAAATTTCTCTAATTTGTGATACCTTAGTTCAGGGCCCTGTAGAACTTTACTGATGAAATAGATTGGGTGTTGACCGTCCTCGTCTTCTCTTATCAAGGCTGCTGAGACAGCCTTGTCTGCCACGGATAGGTATAAGACGAGGTCTTTTCCGGCTACAGGTCGGGTCAAAATAGGAGGTTGGCTCAAAAACTTTTTGAACTCCTGGAACGCCTCCTCGCATTCGGGAGTCCATTCAAACTGGTGTCCCTTTCTCAATAGGGAGAACAGTGGAAGGGATCTTAGTGCTGATCCTGCCAAAAATCTGGAGAGAGCTGCTAGCCGGCTATTCAGCTGTTGGACCTCTCTCAAACAAGTCGGGCTTTTCATTTCCAGGATAGCTCTACACTTGTCGGGATTGGCTTCGATCCCTCTTTGTGTTAGCATGAATCCTAGAAATTTTCCTGCCTCCACCGCGAAGGCGCACTTTGCAGGATTTAGTCTCATCCCGTGCAACCTTATGGTGTCAAAGACTCGTGAAAGGTCAGACAAGAGGTCGACTTCTTTCTTGGTCTTTACCAGCATATCGTCGACGTACACCTCCATTAAGCTCCCTAGGTGAGGGGCAAACACCTTATTCATCAGCCTCTGATATGTGGCCCCTGCATTTTTCAATCCAAATGGCATGACCACGTAGCAAAAGTTAGCTCTGGGCGTGATGAATGATGTTTTTTCCTGGTCTGGTTCATACATCGGGATTTGGTTATACCCCGAGTAGGCGTCCATAAACGACAAGTATTGATACCCCGAGCTAGAGTCTACTAGGGCGTCAATGCTTGGTAGTGGATAAGGGTCCTTGGGACATGCCTTATTTAAGTCGGTATAGTCGACGCACATTCTCCATTTACCATTTTGTTTTTTGACTAGCACTACATTGGCTAGCCATGTTGGATATTTGACTTCTCTGATGAAACCGGCTTCTAAGAGCGCTTGTACTTGCTCCTCTACTATTAGAGCTCGCTCTGGGCCGAGCTTGCGTCTTCTTTGTTGTACAGGTCGAGATCCCGAGTAGACCGAGAGCTTGTGGGACATGAGCTCGGGATCTATCCCAGGCATGTCGGAGGCCTTCCAGGCGAAGAGATCGGAATTATCTCTTAGGAGCTTAGTCAACTCTTGTCTTAGGGTTTCCCCCAGGTTGGTTCCTATGTGAGTGTTTTTTCCTTCCTCTTCTCCTTCCTGAATCTCCTCGGTTTTTCCTCTGGGTCGTGGTTGCAGTTCTTCTTTAATCCTTGCTCCACCGAGCTCTATTGTGTGAACTTCTTTGCCTTTTCCTCTCAGATTTAGGCTTTCATTGTAGCATTTCCTTGCCAACTTCTGATCTCCCCTCACCGTTGCTATCCCCGCTGAGGTCGGGAATTTCATGCAGAGGTGGGGTGTCGATACCACCGCTCTGAGTCGATTAAGGGTAGCTCTGCCGATTAAAGCATTATAAGCCGACCCCACGTCGATGACTATGAAGTCTATACTCAGAGTCTTTGATTTTTCCCCCTTTCCAAAGGTGGTGTGGAGGGGCAAAAATCCTAGTGGCTTTATTGGCGTGTCGCCTAATCCGTACAGGGTGTCGGGGTAGGCTCTTAACTCTTTCTCATCTAACCCTAGTTTGTCGAAAGCGGGCTTAAAGAGGATGTCCGCTGAGCTTCCTTGGTCTACTAGTGTTCTGTGGAGATGGGCATTTGCCAGGATCATGGTAATTACCACTGGGTCGTCGTGCCCAAGGATTATTCCTCGCCCATCTTCCTTTGTGAATGAAATGGTTGGAAGGTCGGATGACCCCTCTCCGACTTGGTAAACTCTCTTGAGATGTCTTTTGCGAGAAGATTTTGTGAGTCCCCCTCCCGCAAACCCTCCTGAGATCATATGGATATGTCTCTCCGGAGTTTGTGGTGGTGGATCTCTTCTCTCCACATCATCTCGCTTTCTTTTTCCATGACTGTCCGACCTTTCTATGAGATATCTGTCAAGCCGACCTTCTCTGGCCAACTTTTCTATCACATTTTTAAGGTCGTAACAGTCGTTTGTGGGGTGTCCATATATCTTATGGTACTCACAGTAATCACCGCGGCTCCCCCCTCTTTTATTTTTAATGGGCCTGGGAGGAGGCAGCCTTTCGGTATTGCAAATTTCTCTGTATACATCCACTACAGGAACTTTCAGTGGAGTATAAGAGTGATATTTTCTTGGCCTATCGAGGCCGAGTTCTTCCTTCTTCTTAGCTTCCCTCTCCCTCTCTTTCGTTGAGAGAGGGTGACCAGGTCGCCAACTCGGGTCTCTTAGCCTAGCATTTTCTTCCATATTGATGTACTTTTCAGCTCTTTCCTGTACATCACTTAAAGAGGCGGGGTGTCTTTTTGATATGGACTGTGAGAAGGGACCTTCTCTAAGACCATTAACTAGCCCCATGATGACTGTCTCGGTAGGCAGATCTTGAATCTCCAAACATGCTTTATTGAACCTTTCCATATAGGTCTGTAAGGACTCCCCGACCTCCTGTTTTATTCCCAAGAGACTTGGTGCATGTTTTACTTTGTCTTTCTGGATGGAGAACCTCATCAAGAACTTTCTTGAGAGGTCTTCAAAACTGGTAATCGACCTCGGAGGGAGGCTGTCGAACCACTTCATCGCTGCTTTTGACAAGGTTGTCGGAAAAGCTTTGCATCGCGTAGCGTCAGAAGCGTCAGCCAGATACATCCGACTTTTAAAGTTGCTCAGATGATGCTTTGGATCCGTGGTTCCGTCGTAGAGGTCCATATCGGGGCTTCTAAAGTTTCTCGGAACTTTTGCCCTCATTATGTCCTCGCTAAAAGGATCTTTCTCCCCTAAGGGCGAATCTTCTCTACCGTCGTGGGAGTTCTGACCTTTGAGGGAGGATTCTAACTTTAAGAGTTTTCTTTCTAACTCTTTTCGTCGCTCCATCTCCTCTTTTAGGTTCTTTTCGGTTTCCTTTTGTCGTTCCCGTTCTTGTTCTAGCTGCTCAAGGCGACTGTGGACTAATCCCATGAGCTCAATTGCGTGGGATGGTCCTTCTTTTTCTGATTCGCGCCCCTCAGAGGAATTTACCTTCGGGTTTTTGATTCCAGAGGTGCCTTCCCTGTGTTGATCATTGGCTTCCTGGTGAAGGGTCTGGTCTGCCTCATTGTTTCCAGTGTTCAGATTCTCTTGTTCAGAATCTGTCTCCACATGACCCTCTTCAGGGGATCTATCCGTCATCACTGGTTGATCTCTCGGTCCCCGGCAACGGCGCCAATGTTACGGTGGGTAACCGGAGATTGATGGGCTGGATGGCGTTGGTTGGCCCAAACGTATGAAGGAGGTGGCTTTCGAGTGGATCTGTTATTCAGCGTTCCTCCGTCCGACTTGTACGTGTGAAAGAATGGGGGGTGGTACCTGCAAAGACACTCCGATGCCTAAGTTAGCAAGGGTGTGAGCAGGTTAGATAGTATTGGGACTCGAGATACCTGAATGGTGTCAGTGTATTTATAGTGGTGAACCAATAACCACCGCTGAAATAGTGCCACCTTTTTAGGTGGATAACCGTTCCCATATCTTAGGGAGGTTAAGATATGGCTCTATGAAGTGGTTAGAGAATTTCTAGGGGCAGTTACTCATTCGAATGAGTGTTATCTGCCAGCTAACCCTCGTGTCCGACTTCTTTGGAGCAGGTCGTGTTTAGTACCGACTTCTTGGGATGAAGGCTGGTACTGGATGAAGGCCAACCCTTTGGGTTGGGCCTCTTTGCTTGGATCCTGGACCTTTATTATTGGGACAGGGTATGAACAGTGACTATGACTATACAATAATATAGGTTAATTGTTTTGTTGTTCTTATAGTTTTATCAAAATTTTAATTAAATTTTTATTTTAAAATTGATAATTAAGTCTTATATTATATAAAAACTTTCAATAAGCTCTTTTTAACTATTTTTGTAAAAAATGCAATTTTAATTCGAAATATCATTTTTGTATTTAATAAAGAATAAATTATAAAATATTCTAAAAATAAATATTTTAAAACTATTGTGTTTTATCTAACATAAAGATCTAATACAAAGTTTTAAATAATAAATTAAAAATTTGTTAAAATTAGATGAAATTAACAGAATAATTAAAAAAAATTAAATTTTATATTTTTGTATAAAAAATTTTTATTTGATAATTTTGAGGAGCACATACATTAGTTAAATAATAATAATAATAATAATAATAATAATAATAATAATAATAATAATAATAATAATAAATTGTCATTTACTAGTTGTTGCTACTTACTACTTCAAGACAAGAACAGTCCATCCCGTCATTCATTAGCGGCTCCGGCGAGAGTCGAACGAAGCAGCATGGAAGACAACGAAGACTCCTCCACTCTTCACCAGATTCTAGATCTCTTTTTCTCCGCCGGTTACGTTGAAGCCGTAAACTCCGACGCGCCGCCGTCTCACAAAATCGCCCACGGCCTTTCCTGGTGCTTCGCCTCCCTGGACGCCTCCTATTCCACCATAACGCGAGTATCTCTATCAAACCTTGCAACTGCTTAGGGTTTCATCTTTTGGCGTTCAAATTCAATCTCACTAACTCCCTCTTTATTTATTTATTTCATTTTTCTTTTGATTCGTGCGCTCTTACATTTCAATTTTGTGAATTGTTCCTAGTAACAGTGATTATTGATTGTCTCGTATTCCAGAGGTGGTGACAATGCAGAGTTCATTGAGGAAGCTCTGAGATCAGTAGGATGCCCGCACTATCTTCGATCCTCTCATGTTCGAGATCTTGATACTGAAGCTATTCTCCCTGTAGTGCAATGGCTTACGCTACGTGTTCGATCAACACAAGAACCTGGTGAGGTATGGTTATAAGATTTTTACTATTTATAGCATGTTTGGACTTCGGATTCCACTCTTTGTTATTATTGGACTTTTAAAAAAAAAAGTTTCTTCCTTCAGTTATTTAAATTAATGAAGTATTTAAATTTTTTGTATGTATTTGTTTAAGAGATTAGTTACTATGCACTTATAGTATAAAAAGGTTGTACACTCTCAACCAGAAAAAAACTACGAGTCAGAAATTATGATAGATTGTTACTGTAGTATGTAGTTTTCTATGTTGATTTGAAACTTTTATACAATTTAATTGGGTTTAAGTGCATAGAAATTAATTTTTTGTTGTTTGAAATTAAAAGTGATAAAATAAACAGGCTTTTTAGTTTTAAGAAACATTTCTGTTCTAATATGCTAATCTGAAGTTGTGTGGACTTGTGAAGTTATTGCTGAATTGGTCCTAAGTTTCTTGAAAAATTACCTGCCAATGGTATATTTGATACAAAAAAACTTTTGGGACAAAATTGGAACAAAATAAAATTTAGGGATCTTTTTGAAACTGTTGGCAAACTTCAGGGACAAAATGTATATTTTACCCATTTGATATAAACGAATAATATATAGTGTATTCGCAGGAAAAGCCGATAACCAAACTGATGGAAGCTAACTAACCATCTGGTGTAACTGACTTAACAGCTATTGATTACCATGACAGAATATGACAATAACTTATCCTAATACTTCTCAAGTTGGATCACAGATATTGAGAGCACCCAACTGAAGAATGAGACCATGGAACTGTGCATCTGTCACTGGTGTAGTGAGTGAATTTGCCTGTTGATAATGACACTTGACTTGAACTAGCTTTGTGCAACATATAAGCAACCATTTTGGATGGAATGGTTATCAATCTCCACATGCTTGGAGCATTCATGAAATGTAAAGTTGGTTGAGAGGTGAGTGGCTGTCTGGTTATCACAAAAGACCATAAGTTAAACCAACATCAACATCATGATTCTTCCGCAAATTTACCGGCCAAGAAACTTCATTCACCATAGTTGCCAAAGCCCAATATTCAGCTTCAACAGGGGGACAAGGAAGAGATGGTTGCTTAGCTAGTCATAGATCTCCTAGTACCCATGCAATTGCACAATCTGCATCAGAAAAAGCCTTTGGGGACAGTCATGATTCGGCTGAGAAAAATAAACTATGACTATTGCCTTTCGTGTATCTCATAAGGTGGTGAAAGGCTTAAAGATGAGGTTGTTGGAACTTGGACATATATCGAGTATTGACTTAATTTTGTGATTAGAAAAGAAACAGAGAAACATGAATTGATTTGAAGGTAAAGAAGAACATACAGAGTGTGTTTGGTTTGGAATAGCTAACCAGCAAACTGATACAAGAAAATCAATTAACCATGTGTTGTGACCAGTATAACAACTATCATAATAGACAATTAGCAAATAACGCATCCTAATATTAACGCTCTTTTAGTATTTTGGATTTATGATGTGAATGTGATCTTGAAAAACATAATAGGTCAAATCAAATGTCAATAACTCACCCTGATAACACTGGTTGATGAAAGGGTCTACCTTTTTTATTTTTTATTTTTAAAAATTAAAACGAGATGTAAGCTAGCGGCTCAGCATGCTATTTCAGTTATTCTGAGTTTTTAGTATGACTTGCTATATTGCTTTGCATTTATCTTGTGCTATCATATGTTTTAACATGGTGCTTACTTTTGGTATTCTATGGAACCCTAGGTTCACTCTGAACATGTTGTTCAAGGGGATGAACAGTCACTGTGGGGGCTCGACAAGGAGTTAGAGAAAGCAGAAATTTCCATAAAGACATTGACTGAAAACTTGGATGAACTGGTTGGTGAGATGGCTGTGATTTTAAACGTGAACTGGGTTCCTCTATGAGTGCCCCCACCGCTTTTCTGTAATCTTACTTGATTGTTAGTTTTCTACACTGGTTAAGGTTTATAGAAATTGATGATCAATAATCCACTTCCATTTTTTCCCCTATATTCTGTGTTAAATATAGACATCTATGTTCTGCATGTGTTTATTCATCTTTGCTATTATTTTGCTTCTTATATTGTACTGCAGAAACACAGGAAGACAAATGTTTTGGAACAGTTAGATCATATACGAAACCGAATCAACAAGGAGGGTGCTGATTCTGTGGTACAGAAGCTCATATCCTTAATGACGTCTTTGAAGGTGATTCTCTCGATCAATTTAATTTAACATTTGAATTTTCAAACAGCAGTATAATTCAACTCATTCATGATTTTTGTGTTGCTTATGTTATTCCCTCTTTTGCAGGATCTTGAAAGGCAGGAAGACCACTTTCAGTCTAATTGTGATTCTGAACATTCAGAACTTCTAGCTGAGATCAATGAATTAGAGGCAAAAATAGCAAATGATTGTGATAGCAAGAGCCTCTCGGATGGGCTACATCATTCTATAAGTGAATTACATGAAAAAGTTCATTTGGAGAAAAAGGTAAACTACTTTTTGCAAGTGGACCTGCTTCCTGATCTGTTTTGATTCTTGGTTTTGTGACATCCTTGCTTGTGCCCCTCTTCCAATTAACATAAATTCCGTGTTCCTTTCTGTTAGCAACTTGCTGCTAAGCTGAGGGATATTCTGGCAATGAGACGACAGATCGATGACCTACCATGCCAGTCAGAGATCAACCAGTATGCGTGTTCATTCACAGTTTCACCTTTCAATTTTTTAGATTATCTCCATTGTCATTGTAGAAGTATTTAGCTATTTGCTGAATGATGTTTAATATTTTCCTGGTTTTCTTGTTTCCAAAACTACTTAGGAAGGTTTCTTTCCAGGACATAAAAGAGATCACAATGGTTACAATTCAATGAAAAATTGTTTGTTATTATTCTTCTTTTCATTCTTATTAGATCACAATGTTTGCATCGATCATTTAAACTAAGCCTGGTAGTCTCAAAAATATATTTATTCATGTTGGAATTATCTCCCTGCTATTTATGTGCATGTAATACAAAATAAGATGATAAAGACATTAACTGTAGAGATTGAGTGTGGGTAAGTAATTCCATGCATGTTGATAGGATTGGCTACATGAGAATGTCGAAACTAGTTCCTTAAAATATATTATTTACTTGATGTCTCTTATTTGTGTTGGTGGCTTGGTGCAGGTATGAACGCCGGCTCTCAGAACTGTATGCTCAAATCCAGGTTCATAGATTCTTTTGATATTAAACTCTTATTGGGAGAGTAATTTTTTTCATTTGTTACCTATCCAATCATATATGCGCTAGTTCTAATTGTTCTTGATTGTATGGTATTTGCAATGTACAGGGAAAACATCGACAAACCCGTAAATACTATGCTACCTACAATGCTCTTTTGGAAATGAAAGAATTGATGCTAAAGGAAACATCCTTATTGAATTCAATCATTTCACAGGTACTTGTTGGAGAATTTAGAGCATGGTGTACATTTTTTTTTTCTTAATATTTGCTTTGATGATTCTTGTGTGATTTTCTCTCTTAAACAAGTTAATTCACAAATTTTGTACCTTGTCTACTATTTTTCTGCTTGTATATATGCTCTGCCCCACTTAGTGGGACAAGGCTTTGTTGTTGTTGTATATATGCTCTGCTGTCACATGTTATGGCCTTGCTTTTTATTTTTGTTGTTCTTCGTGTTTTACTCTTATTGATATTTCATTTCATCTTGTTAGACCTTTTGCATTTTGTCTTATTGCACTATCCTTAGTGTTTCTTTTAGCTCAAATATCATCTATGGTAAAACTAGAACTTAAGCTGCATTAATAATTGTAGTAATTTGATATGAAGAATAAGTGATCTGCATCTTTTCTTCTGTTTTGTACTATGACCGTTGGATTCTTTATGCAACTGTATGAAATCAACAATAACAGCAATATAACTAACCTTGTCCCATTAATTAGGGTTAGTTACATGGGTCAAGCAATACCATAGTGTTCTATCACAAAAATTGTAGTTATTCTCTATTTGACTCTATTCTGGGTTATTAGAACAATAATTAGTATTAAAATCTCATTATTTTAGATGTATATGAATAGTGAGCACTTGCTACCATTTAGCTATCTAATTGTGCAACGTGCGTTATAAATTTTGGTGCTAACAGAGGAAAATATCTTAGTATACTTTGGGTTTGGAAATTCTAAGAAATTTTTTGTCAATGAGCTTCTATAGAATATTGTCTCATGAGGCTTTATAAACTCAAAGGCTGTAGCGTTGGAAGATAACTAGAGTTGTTTAATCTAACATTAGTCATCTTACTTGTTAAGACCAAAGCATATTTTTGTTAATGTTATCCGAACAAGTTTTGGTTTCTGCATTTTTTTGAATTAACTGCAGTTTCAAGAGGCCTTCAGTAGTATGGATGGTCGTGCAAAACTTGTTCATTCCATGGAAGGAATTGTCAAGGGCAGTCAACAGGTAATACTATTTTCTGTCATGCATAAATGATAAATTTTAAATGGTTAACTGCAGCATGAGATCTTTATTGCATGATGTGTCCCTGTATCACTATCATATTGTATAAAGATCCTTGTCTGTTTATGCTGTACTGGGGATATTAAATCCTTTTTCCCACTAGAAATTTTGCGTCAGCATGCTGAACTTAATTTCCTTAGTTACGCTGCCTTATAAACATGTTAAATTTAACTATTGAACTTAAAAAAAGGTCGAATATTCATATAGTGTTTCTGCAGCCTTGAAAAAATTTGCATTACCTTTTATTAATTTATTTAGTAACTGCAGAAGCTTTTAGAAGCAACTTGGGCTTATTAATTGCCATTTTTTTGCAAGCATTTTTTATGAAGTTACAAAAAAAGCTCTATTGACATTTTAATTGAAACTTCACAATCAACTGTTAGAAGCTGTTTTAAAAGGCATATAATATCAAAGTTGTATTCGTCTGTTGGCATGGGTTGCTAATTAAGTCCTGTTCGTTAGTGTTTTGGTAATAAATATTTTAAGTTGATATTTAATCTAATGAGAATTTTTTGGAGACAATGAAAATAGAGAGTAATATAGGACAGGTAGGTCCCTGAAAAATTTTGTAATAGATTTATTAGTTTTTAAAGAAAAGAGTTACCAAATAAGTCCTTGAGAAATTTTTTTGGTGAACTTATAAGTTCGTAAAGGAAAAAAGGTATCAGGTCCCTAGAAAATTGTAGTACTAGATTTATTGGCATCTAACAAAAGGATGAAATATATGTCCAGCATTGTAATTTTTCAGGGACTTAATTAGTACTTTTTTCAAGGATTTATTTGATATTTCTTTTTCTTTAGAGACCTATATGTCCTTTGCAAAATTATTCAAAGAACTATTTCTAAGTGAATACCCAAAATGTCCCCTGAAATTTGCATCGTGCTTCAAATTGACCCTGAAATTTCAAGTGAGCCAACGGACCCCAAAATTTCAATTCGTGATTTACTTTAGCCCTTAGGTTTATCTTTGTTTACGGTGAGCTGAGTTGGCATGTTTAGCATCATGGTGTACGAATGGAAACCTCGTCATTTTATGGCAGCTACAAAGGTTGCTTAGAAATTTCAGATGCAAGGCCTGGTCCAACCATGATGTGGTTTTTCCTAGCTTGAACATAATGGTGCATTTCCCTTTGGTTTCTACCAAAAAAAGTTAGATTGTGAATTTTTCTTTTAATCTGGCTATACCTTTTATTCAATCGTTAGATTTACTTCCCATGATCGAGAGGTTTAACTTCAAGTATCACATTCATGTATGCAGAAGCTAGATAAGGTTCAATTAGGGCTTGAAGAAGAGGAGAGAGTACGTAATGATATTAAGAATAGGTATGCTGCGGCTGTGGGTGAACAAAAACGTTGCTATTCTCTGTTAAAGGCTTTTCAGGTAAGCTTTTTCCCTATTCAAACGCACAGTAGAGCAGGTGCTGCATAGTTAAGTTGTCGTTTTGTTGAAATTTTGTGCCATTTATGCATTTGGTAATATTCATGGGACCTTTTCCTTCCTTCCATAATTGATAGCTATGTCCCGTGTTTCTGTTTGTCTGACACATCATCAATAAAATTAAGACTTAAGAGTAATTCAGGAGGAGTTAGATATTTAAATAAAAATCACAATATTTGAAAGAAAACAAATACTTCCACAATTAACAAGAAAAACAGCCAAATTATGAAATTACAGCGAATTTTGAACCTTTTGAGGGGAGGATGCTGCCCGCTTATAACATTGGTGGTCTCAAGAGTCAAGAGTAATGTTTTGTCGCCAGTGTCCCAGACTTTTTGGTAGTGTATAAAATACAAGAATTTTCTATCTCATGGCACATTCATTATTCTTTTCTATATTTCTCATTTACAAGATGTGGAGAATTTTTTTTTTCATTTCTCTAGTCAATCCGACCAAACATTGCCTAACAGTGAATACCAACAAAGAGAGTGATACCAACCCGATGTATTGTACTATTGTTACTGTATGTGAAAGATGGCTTATTGTCATTTTCTTTACTTTTTCCCCCTCTAATTAAATACATCTCTTCAATGGCCAGGTAGAATGCGCCAAGAATGAGAGGTTTCGTAGTCAAAGTTGGGAGTAAGAGTTGATTACAGCCTTGAAATGTGAGTTTCCCATAATAGTGTATCGCAGATTCAGTCATAGCAAAGTGATTCCGTGTTCATCCAATAACTCTCAATTGTATAAAGCCGATGGTTACTAAAAGGAAGTGTGTATTGTGATAGTGCTATCTAGGAAAAGCTCTAACTAAGAAAAGACTCGGTTATTAACTGGTCCATTGTGACTCACCCCTCTGTCCTAAGAATTTACCAAGGTTGCATACACTATCCTGGTAAACAGTTATGATGTCAAGTTTTTCAAGTGCTGTGAAATGTGAGATAGAGAGGTTTGATTGAAGAATTAATATTGGCATGTACGTAGCAAATACAAACTAAGAATGTTTTAATACAATCATGATTACAAAAGGCCTTGGAAGAGAAAAGTTTAGCAGGATAAATAAAAATGCCAATAATTTGATTTGAGATATGCAAATGCAATTATTCATCTGTATTTGGCTAAGAATGTTTTTTGGTCAGTGTGAATGACATGAGCGGAGACACTGGAAGAAACTCGAAGGCTTATATCAGACAAAAAGCATCTAAAATCGGTTGTCATTTGTCAATGAATGGTCAATTCAATAACTTTTATGTGATGCTCTGATATAAAAGTCTTCAATCATCTTGGTAAAAGGATGAATCGCTACCAGTGGATTCACAATTGTTCATGAACATTAGATAGCATTGACGGAAGGTGTAATAAAAAAAAATTATTTCAGTCTAATTTTAAGTGAATATATGATGGTTCTTTTGAATTTTAGTTGTCGGTGGTACACATAATAACAATTGAAAATGTGTATATTTCAATCAAAGTGGAGCTTGTTGGAGTTTCTTCATTTCAACTTATCCCACTAAAATAATACTTAAAAGTCTTAAACTTGTCGCCTTTCCTCCCCCTCCCCCCAAACTCAACCTCTTTCTAGATGGATAATACAACGGTAAAATATTTAATTATAATTTTCATTCAACTTTATTTTTCACTAAAAAAATTTTAGTCAGATATTTGTTTGTAAAAACTTGGTGTAGTAGGAGTTTTAGAGAAGCAAAAATGTTTTATAAATATTGAAAATCAATTATCATGGAATTTTGTATATTTATCCATATTTTAACATTTTTTCAACATGATAATTTTTTATTAAAATAATCAAAGCTTTTCTCTAATGACAAAACCAAATTTTCCCAACAGTAGGGACCCAATTCAATCAAATGTAAACAAATAGTCTTCAATTATTAATTATATATCCAATGCTTGTATGTTACTCCTAGCCACTGAACAGACAAAATGTTGTTTTATGCATGCAACTAAATATTGAATTCCAACTCTTCGATGTGGAAATAACATACCACGTTTCACCGACAAAAATTATGATTTGAAGTTTGATTTCTCCATATTCTAATATTTGTCCGCATTAGAAAGCTATATACTACTATGAAATGTTATGGCTTTAATTTAACCATATATAGATATATAAGTCATCAACCTTGATGAAGTGTTTGATGAATATATCTTAAATCTTCCAACATCTTGTTTGTCCAACCTGGTTGAGAACCACATGTAGGAATCATCAAACGTTTTTTTTCTTTTTATTTTTTAATCATTGTTTGTTTTATTCTTAATATGATCAGAACTAATTAGAGACTAATAACACCACTAGTTGCACTCATTGATAACGAAGATTATTGTATGTGCATGAATGTTGACCTAATTATTTTCTTTTTCTAATCAGTAAAACAGATACCAAGCAACATAGGATTATCCATTGAGAAAAAGCTTATTTAGGTCTCATTATTTTGTTAAAAATAAAAACTTCTATAAGATAAAAAAGATCTTTAAATGTTTTTTGATATGTTTGTAAAAATATTTGTAATGAAAGTAGATCACTAAAAAATTTAAAAAATATCTTTTTAAAAAGTTGTAATTTTATCTTTTAGAAAAAAAATCCTTTTTAAAACATACAAAATATGTTTAAAGATAAAATAAGATCGATAAGTTTACATTTAAAATATAAAATAATTTTTACTTTTCAAAAGATCTTTTAAAATAATTCATTGAAAATAAGATCATTTTATAGTTTAACCAAACAAACACAAATCACCTAAAAAAAAGAAAATAAAAGCAGAAATAACAAGAAGCTAAACAAAATCAAAACATCTAATTTCGTGACTATCCAAACACATCTTTGTTCACTCACCTACCCACTCATACATAGTCTCACTAAAACAGGTTGATGTGCAACCTGAGAATAGGGGTAGTAACAGGGCGAGTAGGGGCGAGTTTTTGCTCTATTCGATCTCGTTTCGCTTTACAATAATTTGCATAAAATTTACTCCGCTCCTATTCGTGAGTAGTAAATGGTTGAACTCTAATCGCCTCCACGGATATCCGCCCCACCCCTACCCGCCCTTATAATTATTAAAATCTAATAAATAAAATTAAATTTCAAAATTTATATAACCATCGTCACATACATAACATAAATTAAAGTAAATTTTAAATATGATACAATATTATCAATTATTTTACTAATTATTTTATATATATTACACATATTATATATTAAAATTATATATTATATATATACTGGGGCGGATAGCACCTAAACCCGACCCCGTCCCGCCCCGATAAAAACCCGCCCCAAGCGGATAGGGACGGAGTGGGTACCCGTAGGTTCGGGTAGTGTTGCCATCCCTACCTGAGAAATCATATCTACTGTGTTACTTTTTATAATATTATCAAGAAATAACAAAATATCATCTGTTTCTGATATTTAAAATAATTGAAATTACTCCTAGAGTAAATTATTTAAATGGTATTAAAAAATTTATATTATGACAAAAATAACCTCAAAAAATATTAATAACAAATAAATTCTCAAAAAATTAAAAAAAATAATAAAAAAATTAGATATTAAATATATATTCTAAATAAAGACTTTAAAGATTATATTTCGATGCAATCTTTTACAAATATTATTAGAAAAATAAATACTTTTCATCCTCAAAATTTGGCAATTTTATGTAAAGTAATTTTTTTTTAAAAAAAATTATTGTCAACGACCAAATTTTTTTTTAAAATAAAAAAATCTAAAATCAAATTTTGCTCCAAATTTTTTTATATATTTTTTAAATATTTATTCAAATGTTATCACAAAAATTTGTATTAAATTGATAAATCATTTATTAAATACATAATTTTTTTTGTCACTTGTAAAAATATATATTTAATGATTATTTTATCACATTTTTAATAAATGAGTTAAGGATTGTTTTGTCGAAAATATTTTGAGAACGGTTTATCGAGTACTAATTTAATAGTTAAATACTTAACTCTTACTTCTAATAATTTTTTGAACAATGTTTGAACTAAATTTCAATTTTAATTTTATTGCTAATTTTTTTGAATTTTAACGGAAATTTTTTTTTTTTAAATTCACTCCTATCTTTCTTTATCTATTCCCCAAGTTTAACCCCAACCCACCTTTCTATTATCTCTGTATCATCATCCCATTGTCACCGTTCCACCCACATGGCCCGCAGCCCCTAACACATTGCACACTCCACCCACATCATTTCCACCCCGAGATTCTCTCGATTATTAAAAAAAATTAAGAACATAAAGTGTGATCTTTAATTTTTATTATTATTTTTTTATATTTATTTTTTATTCTATTTATAAAATTAATAATAAAAAATTATATTTTATTCTTTTAATTATTAAAAAAAATTAAAAAAATCTATTTTTTTTAATCCACTGCTATTACTCAACATCGTCATTAACAACAATCACCTCTCAACCACCAAATCTATCCACCCATCTGCCGTCAGATTGATGGCCTCAGTAAAATTGGCCTGGATTTATGGAGAATTTAGCAATAAGATCTTGTAAATGGAAAAGAGAAGGGGCATAATTTTGTATATTTTCAATTAGTTTAAAATGTTATGTGTCGCGAGATGAGATGAGATCTAATTTTTCAAATATTATGTTTTCTTTTTTATTATTCTTCCTTTTTTTCACAGAAAAGAGGATTAAAGAAGACTAAGTTTCAGTTTGAGAGATTTGGGTCAATAAAATCATCATGGTTTAAGGATAAATTAAAAAAAATACTAAATGTTTTTGGTAAATTTGGACAAAAGGTATATTATCTGTCAAATAAAATGTTAAAAATTTGTTAAAAGATATCCACAGCCCAGCCATGAGAAAGTACAAAACAATTCGTACATAATTATTGATATGTGTATATTATCTGTCAATAAAATGTTAAAAATTTAATGTGTTGATCAATTATTAACAAAAATTATTCATCTTCTAAAATTTATCTAAAACATGGATGTTTTAGATTGGTTTGAGTTAAAAAAAAAAAAAAGAATTGAACTAATAAAATCTAATTAGTTCGAGTTGAATCAAGAGTTTTTTTTTGTTTTTCTCCATAAGTGTACCCAAACATATACAGCGAAATTTTTAACATTTTATCGGTTTGTACAACCCATCTGCAATAAGTACGGGTGTATGCGCGGATCGAATCGGATCGAATATGGTTGAAAATTCGATTCGATTCGCACAATTTTCATCGGATCGGATTGGATATGATATTTGTGTTTTTTAATGTTAGATTCGATTCGATTCGCACATTTGCAGATCGAATAACGAGTATATCGGTATAATTGAACCTTCTTTTTTTAATTATATTTTTATGTAAAAAATTCAACAACAATATTTTTTTCACATTTTTAAAATCTATTTATTCCTAAAATATTTTTAATCAAAGTTTTTTTAAATAACAAAAATAAAATAATACAATATATGAATAATAACTACTAACTAAAACATACAAATAATTACAAAAAAAACTAAAACATACAAACAATTAAATATAATACTAAACATATATATATATTTTAATTATTATTATGCGGAACTGCAGATCGGATACGCGGATGCAAAACAGATATCCGTAATCCAATCCTTAAAGGATACGGATCGGATCCGATCAGTTTGCGGATTGGATCGGATCGGCAATTTTCAGGTTGGATCCGGATATTTACCGCAGATCTGCGGATACGATTCGATCCATAAACACCCCTAGCAACAAGAGTTGGATTGAGCAAGAGAGTTTTTTTTCTTGTAAGTGTATCTCATCATAGTCCATAAACAATTAGATAACGTTTATTTTCAGAGAAATTGAGACTAAAATTTGGTATTGTATTTAATATTTAGAGATTAAAATTAAAATTTTAATATTAACCATCAAGATATAAAATTTTAGTCCCTTAAATATTTTGAGAAAATAAGAATATAAGAGATTAAAATTTTTTAAGAGAGAGACTAAAATTTTAAGAATATTTTTTTTAAATATTCTCATTTAACTTTTTAAATATATCTCTCAATCTCTATATTTATCTTAAACTAAATATAATATTAAGACATAATTCAATTCAATATATTTTATACTAAATATAATATAAAAAATTTATTTAATCTCTATTTTTCAATTTCAATCTCTCTTCTAAACACAGTTTTATGATTAATGGCAAACATACTTCCGTGACGCATCTTATATGTTTCTTTATAATGAGTAAGGTTGAAAAAGGAAGTGATTGGACTTGTTTTAGTTAAAAATTTTGTTTATTGATTCTTTTTTAGTAATTAATTATTTCATCAATCACAAAATTAGAATCATTATCAGTCTTATAAAAATTAACTTAAATTTATCGAATAATTAGTTTATTTATTTGTTTAAATAAAAATAAAAAATTTAAATTTTATCTTATATATATACTAATTTATTAATTGATGACAAATCTTTAAATAAAATTTTAATGTGCCATATGAATTAATTTTTAGCTTATTAAATTAAAAGATATTGTAAAAAAACCAAATTATCAGTCTTACTAAAAAAAGAATTAAAAGAGATTATTGATTTAATAAATCTGTCACCTTATTTTAACAAACATACATCTCAATCAAAACCAATTATTAATTTAACAATAAATTAGAGCGACTATTTCCTAATATAACTACATTATCTAAGTTGATTATTGTTAGGGTTTGAACTCCACCTAAACTCTACTCATATAATCTCGGTTTCTAAACTCATTCTTATCCTACCCTATCAATCCAATTCAATTATATTCGTCTAGCTAATTCACATATTTTTGAAAATGTTATTTCTATCGACTACATATTTAACTTTTAATATAATTATATATTTTCATAAATATACTATCATCATGAAAGTTAAAGATTACACACATGTATTGAAAAACACAATGAGTGAATTGGTTTATATAAATTTTAATATGATAAAGAGATAGTGAAATTTTAATTTGGTCGTTGCTCTTACAAAGGCAGAAGAATAGAATAAATAGTCAAATTCGTTTTTAAAAAAATAAATTTTTTTAATTAATTTTATTTTTAAAAATTTTAAATTAATTATGTTAATTTTTTTATTGATAATGTTAAAATTTATTAATATAATATATTAAATAATATTATAATATATACATAAAAATTTTAATTGATTATTAATATAATAAATTTATAAAATTAAATTAAATCAAAATCTAATTAAACAGAGAACGGACTTAAAGCATTGAAATGAAATCATTTTTTTTTAATTTTTTTTAATTGATCTTCTAAAATATAATTTCACATCATAGAATATTTAGATGAGACTAGAAAGAACGTGAAAAAGATTAATTTGTTACACACTTAATAATTAACTACTGTATCTGATGTAAGATTAAAGCTATAAAAAGATATACAGTGAAATTAGATTAACTATTCGATAGAGATTTAGTGTTGCACGTCACACGCTAAAACTTTAGTTACATTAATTACGTGTAGGACATCAACTTTGCACTAAGGAAAATTCCTACACGTGTTTTTTAGATATATTTCTGTTCAAGCCTTTTTTTTGTTTTCGATAATACTCTATAAATAATAATTTTTTACTATGTAATATCTATAGTTAGTTAATTATATATTTATATATACATTTAATATTATTTAATTATTTTAACGATAATTAAAATATAAAATAAACTAATTTTAAATTATTTTAGATTGATTTTTCAATTAAATATTACATATATAAAATTATAAATATTTAAATAAAATAAAATAATTCTGAATTATTATCTCTAATATTATCAAAAATATAATACGAAATTTACAATTTTTTCTCTCTCCCAACAACCTCATTTTTCTTTATGTCTCCAGAATTTATAATTATTTTTATGTAAAAATATATTTTTTTATTTTTAGATGATGAATTAAACGAGAGTAAAGTATCGTTTTTATTCTCAATGTTTGGGGTAAGTTCTATTTGTGTCCTTAACGTTTAAATCGTCCTATTTGTATCCTTAACGTTTATAAACGTGATTTAATGTTATCCTACTATCAATTATACTAATAAATCAGATTATATTTTTCAATTATTCTCACTTGGATGTATTCATTCTCAATTCGGTCTCACTTGGATGTGTTCGATTTTAATATTATACCCACTATTTGTGTTTAGATTCAATTATGTCCCTAGAAAAGTGCATTATGTAAATGTTGTAGGAATTAATTTTAACTTTTAATGAACTATTTTTCGGAGTGGATCATCGATTCTATCCTAAACTTTTGTATTCTAACTTCAAGAAGAGATTTTTAAAACTCAAACTAAAGTGCTCATGATGTGTAATTGACGGCAGAATAACGTTGAATCACTTTTACAAACGTTAGAGATACAAATAAGATGATTTAAACGTTAGGAACACAAATAGAATTTACCCCAAACATTGAGAACAAAAACGATACTTTACTCATTAAATAATTAAATTTTGATATTTATAAAAATATTATCTTTATTTACAATGTAGCTAAATAAATAAATTATACTTTTAAACAAAATATCTTTATAAACAAGTATTTTTACCATCTTCATTTCAAAAATGTTTCAAACATCATTTCTATGTTATTCATCTTACACGTGTTTATGAAAAGTCAAAAGTAAAATTGTTACTTATCCAATTGCTAGTTTGCTACCATGAGTCGGCGACAACTTTAATTTTTTCCGACAACAGAAGCAAGCTTTTTCAATATATTTAATCTTTGTTATCTCTAAAACTATTATATATAAATTAAATAAAAAAATTATATAAAAACTAAAACAAATTTTAAAAAAATTCTTATTTAAAAAACATGTTAAATATAAAATTATCATATACTTTTTTCTATCGATTTAAATTTATTAAATTTTTTATTATTAAAATAAATGGTCTCTCCTATAACTTAATGATAACATGCACATCATTAAACGGAAAAAACTAATGATATATAATTAAATAATTTGTTTAAGATTTACATAAGAGAATAAAAAACTATTATTTTACAATGTAAAAACACCTAATTGAAACCAACTTGACCTATCGGCTTGAGAGATTCCGTAGGTAACCAAAAAAACACCTAATTGGAGCTTAATAATGAACACATTTGAATTCAATAATCCTTGTAATTAGCTAGCTAGCTAGTACTAATCAAAGAAAGTGCTTCACCAAAATTCTTTGCCTTAATCCCAAAATACTCCTTCACACTAACCCTACGAAATCTTGCATCATTAGAATTCACCACCAAAGGAGAAATCACATAATCCAATGGTGGATTATGGAAATAAGCCAAAGAGTAACGTTTTTTTGTTCTCTTCACAACCACACGGTGAAGTGCACATTTAAATCTTGCATTGGAAATAATGTGCAAGAAATCACCGGTGTGAACAATAAGGGAATTAGGGTTAGGGTTTACATGAACCCAACCCTTCCCTTCTTTAAAGATTTGGAGGCCATTGGTTTGGTTTTGGTGGAGGATTGTGAATAGGGATGTGTCCGTGTGAGGGGCTAAACCCATGGCCCGGTTCGGCTCAGGACAAACCGGGTAGAAATTTAGTTGAATGGCTCCGTTATTCGAGTTGGTTGAACCAACCCACTTTTTTTCTTGCTCTGGAATTTCTAACAAGTTGAATATCATTCTTGTTAGTTTCTCAGCTAGTGCCTTCATTTGCTTTTGAAATATCTCTATCTTATCACTGCATATTAACAACAATTTATTATTAGTTAATTTCTCAAATTGAAACTCATAATATAGAGAACACCTGTAAAATTTGATTTTGATTCACTGATAGTATATTTGTACAACTAATTAATTATTAACCTTTTTTTACTAGATCATAGGATTTAACGAGTGTAAAATTTAATTGTATTTGTTAATATGATAAAATATGATTAAATAAGAGGATAATTTTTTTTTTAAAATAATAACTCAAATTAGTGTTCAAAAAATTTTTAGTCAAATACTTAAGTTCTTAACAAATTTTAATTATCAAATCAGTTTTTAAACTTTTATTTCGTTAAACAAATCAGTTCTCACATAAAGTTGTTTGTCTATATAAAAAGATTAATCTGATAATTTAAAAATTTCTTAAAATTCTTATACATATATTTATTAAATAATGATCAAGATCGAATTATTTAACTTTTTACCAAAATTTCACGTGGGATAAATATTTCTAATAAAATAAAATGTTGGTGACGGATTTTGTGATTAAAATTTGTTAAAAATTAAATTATTCAACTAAAAAAATTATTAAGTGTTGATTTGGGATATTACTAAAATAAATTTATCCAAAGAAATCCATATATGCCTAGGACATGCAAAAATATATACACAAAAATTAATGATAACCATAAAATTTTTGTATCTAGTTATTTATTTGCATTGTGTATTATATTTTTCTAGTTTTAAAATAAGTTTAAAGATATATATATGCTAGCCTAGTTAAAGTGTACTTATCGTTTAAAATAAGTTTAAAATAATTTCATTAGTTTATGTATAACAAGTTTTTTTTTTTTTTTTTTAAAGTAGGATAAAAAAGACGTGACTAAAACAACATAGAAAATTGGCCCCCCTTCACTATAACGTGTGGCTCGGCCATGTGTATTCTTTCTCTGGATAAATTATTGAAGAGTTTTGGCTCTATTTGGTGTAGTTGATATCTTATTAAACATAGTTTATATATATAACATCATTTGAAGGTCTTAATTATGATTCCCTATTGCTTGTATGGCAAATAAGGACAATGAACATGACACACAAAGCCAATAAGGTGTGAGATTTTGTAGAATATCAAAACCTAACAATAAATATTTTATGTTGAGAAAACATTTGATAATTTATATATTGTTTGTGTTTGATATGTTCTATCATTTTATGTAAAAAGAAGCATACAAAAGAAAAGACATTTGCCATATATTGTTCATTGTTTATACCATTCTCAAAGATAAGATTTGCTTTGAGAGTTGAAGTTTTCAGAGACTTTTGTAGTTTTTTGTTTAACTAACTTTTTTAAGAAAATGACCTTTATTGGATGGCATGTGATAGTGGGAATATTTGCAATACTTTAATTTGATCTAATATAGCTTATATAATTGTATAAGGACAAAACAATATATAACTCTTTTTTTCTCCTTTATTTATTATTATTACTGAAAGAGAAAGAAGCCAAAACTAAAAGCAAAAACACAACATTCATGTTGAATTTAAAACTCAAATTCCCCTGCTTGCAACTCTAGAAAGAGTAGTAAAGTGGAGTAAAAATATTTTTTATGAAGTAGTATAGTTTAACGTGTTAGAGATATAATTATTTATATGTCTTTTTTATTAGCTTAAATTTAAAAAAAAAAGTTTATAACATGATATAAGTTTTTATAAACACAAAATATAGAGTTCAATTTTTATTATTTCTCGAAAGAGAGAAAAAAATAGCATAAAATAAATAAGAAGAGAAAAAGATCTATAAAAAGACTCAAATAAATTCAAATTAAAAGCGATTATTATTTAAGGAGGTGTGTTAGAGATGTAATTATTTATTTATTTTCTCTTATCAACTTAAATTTTTGAGAGAAATGATTTTATGACAGAACAAGGAGCATGCAATATACGAAGAAATTTTAGTATTTGATCAAATCGAATTTTATTTATTGAAAAGAAATGAATAGGAGATCGATTTTAGTATTGGTCAAACTTATAAAAAGAGAGAGAATTATTATTATTATTATTAAAACCATATTCACAGGTGATTTGGGATTTTAATACACTCCTTCTCACTCAAAGTTAGACAAGATTTTGGAGTGGAGACATACATATGTCAAGTGGCCCAATAAAAACTATTAGTGGGCTTAGTGCAAATAAATTATGGAGAGATTTAATTTGTAGACCTAATATAAGTGATAGATATTCAATTTAGTTAAGTCTCATGTTTTGAACTTGATTTACTTTAGGAGCAATATGTATATGCAGTAGATTTTATAGTTAATTTTTTATCCACTAAAAAATAAATTAGTTATTGATTTTAGACCCACGAATATCTAAAAATTTATACTTAATGAATCTTCGTCTAACTTAATTAGATTTGACTAATGAATGAAAAATCACAAAAATTACAAATTTCTATAATGCGAGCTCTAAAGATGAAGAAACTCAGAAGACTATAACTGAACAGATATGATTATATGACTGAACAAATCATAAATCTTCTAAATTAGATGAATTAAGTCAACTAGCTCTAATACCATATTAGTATAATTAAGCAAAACTAATTAAACTAAAAAAAAAAAACTAACTCAAAGAATAAAAGTGGCAAACAATTGTAAAGATTTTAACAAATCAAATAATTGTGTACGTTGCATGGGAATTGCATGAAAATTTGTGTGTATGCTTACCAAAACGTTTGATAATCATTAGGCCAAATCTTCATAGCATCTGAAGAAGGAGAACCCATGATGGTGAAACCTTCATGCCACATGAACTTTGGAAAAAATGGTGAAATTCTTGCCCTTCCATACCCTGTGGCCCCACCAGGTGATCTTAATGCCTTCAATTTTTGATCCGTTGGAAGATCAAAGAACCTCTTAGCTTCTTTCTCAACCTCTTCAATATCACTCATTGAAACACCATGGTTCTTCAATTGGAAGGCACCCCAATTCTCACATGCCATCCCCATGAGCTCCATTGCATTCGGATCCGCGAGATCGATGATGGGTATGGATGGAATCCCCCCATCATCATCATGATCATGATCGCGATTCTGTTCCTCATCAGAATCGCGATCATGATCATGAAACCATGCGTGGGAATCAGGTAAGGTTGAAATTGAAGAAAAGTCTAAAGGGATAATGTGTCTAAGGTGAAGAGGGTGCTCTCTATAGGCCTCAGATAGAGTGGTCATATTATTTTTTTTTTCTTCAAAACTTTAGGGTGGCTTTAATTTTGATTGCTTCTTACTATAGAGATTTAATCATCCTAGGACCATATGTATTTATATTATAATTACTTATGTTTGGAGATAGCATATCAAATCTATTATGCTAAGATTAATTAGATTATTCTTAATATTAAAACAATGTGATATACTAATGTATAATTTTTTTCTTCTTCATAATTTATAATCCTATTATTGTTATTATTATTATTATTATTATTATTATTATTATTATTATTATTATTAAATTGTGTACAGTTGTCGTAAGGGGGTGGCAATTGGACTAAGTTGTGTCGGTTTAGGATTTTGAGAAATGAGAAGAATAATATGGTTGAAAAAGACAAAGAAAAGAACAAGTTATTCTGAAAAAAGTATTACTCAATAAAAACAAAAAGGGAACAATTTTATTTTCTCCACGACAAGCTAGCTTTCACTATAGCTCAGCATAAGCCAATAGAAAAAATATGTAAACCAATAAAAATAAAAACGTATCTCTACGCTTATGGTTTTAATACAATAATATAAAACTATTAGGATATATAAATTTCTACAAAATAATATGAATAAAATTTTTGCCTTGTTTTATTTTTTTTTTTTAGAAATGTTAGCTAATTGTCTGTTGAGAAAAATTGGTTTTCTAAGAAAATTGATTTAGGTCCTGTAAATATCAAAACCATATATAGAAATTTCATATTTTTATTACTTATATTAATTTCATTGTGAATATATTTAAAATTTTAAATATATACTAAGATGTTAAATTTTTTATATGTAAAAAACAATTTTTTAGGGAAAATTTATTAAATTACATAAAATCAATATATGACTGATGTACACATAGTGTTATTTAAAAAATGTTTAATTACTCTGTTGGTCCCAATAGTTTCGTAAAATTTTTAATTAGGTCTCTATATTTTTTTTTAATTGGGTCCCTATACCAATTTTTTTTTAATTAAGTCCCTCTTACTAGTAATTTGTTTAATTTTATAGGGACCCAACTAAAAAAAAGAATTAGTACAGAGATCTAAATAAAAGGAAAAAAAGTGTAAGGACCCAATTAAAAAAAAATTAGTGTAAAGACTCAATTAAAAAAAAAAGTATAAAGATCTAATTAAAAATTTTGTAAAACTATAGAGATAAGTAGAGTAATTAAATCTTTAAAAAATAAACTGAAATCTTGAGAGGATTTCTTTTTGTTTGCTTTTGGCTTTTATTGACAAAAAAGAGGCAGGCATTTTGTCGTGTTGCTGCAATAAAATAATTAGCTTGGCGCTACCATATACGACAAATATTCAAAGAATTTAACAGACATTTGATTTACATCAAGGTGCATAATTTGAAAACAAAGAAAAGAAATAGTGACATGATTTGAAAAAATAATAAAAAAGTATTATTAAATTATACAATAAATTATTTTGGATCTATATTCCTTTTTATATTTGTAAGATTTTCTTTTTCAAGCTTATCATGTATTTGTCTTATTTGCATACTTGGAAAAGTAAGAGATCTAGGGGCACATCTTGCATAATAAAGTTTTTATTATTATATTTTATTTAATATATTTAATACTCAATATTCCATACCAATAATTTATGGAGAATTTTTAGTTTAGAGTTTAGATATTAAATGTAATATATATTTTGAAAATAATTATTATTATTAAAAAAAAGCATTATTAAATGGTTCGGAGTATAAAAAAAAAAACTGCAAGAGTACTTTAGAACATCAACATGTACTAACTAACAAGGATTTGATTAGGGTAATAGATATTTTTTGGTTTAATTACTCTATTGGTTCTTATAGTTTTGTAAAATTTTTAATTAGGTCTTTATATTTTTTTTCTTTTAATTGAGTTCTTACACCAAATTTTTTTTTTAATTGGGTCCCTACACTTTTTTTCCTTTTATTTAGGTCCTTGCACTATTTTTTTTTAGTTAGGTCCCTATAAAATTAAGCCAATTACTATCAAGAGGGATCTAATTGAAAAAAAATTTGGTATAAAGACCCAATTAAAAGGAAAAAAAATATAGGGACCTAATTGAAAAAAAAATTAGTATAGAGACCCAATTAAAAGAATAAAAAAATATAGAGAGACATAATTAAAAATTTTGCAAAACTATAGGGATCAACAGAATAATTAAACCATATTTTTTTCCTTTAACTATGAGAATCAAACTAAATTTGAGTTTTGTAATAATTAATAGAAAATAATTAAACCATGCTGAGAGACTTAATTAAAATCCCTTTTATTGATTTCCCAAAGAAAAAAAAAAGTGATGAAATTTTGATTTTTTTTTTTTAGCTAAATAATATTGAAAGCTGCCACTACCAACATATGTTGCTTCTGCCTAACTAATTAAATAATAAAAGAAAAAGAGTGATTTCTTTTTCATGACATATATAGGGTTGAATATGAAAAGTTAGAAAGTTGAGGTGGGTATTGGTGTTGTATCAAACAATAGTGAAATGTAATAATAATAAAAGACATTATTTCAACTTGTTTTTATTTGTGCATCACAAACATCACATACACACAACATGACTTTCATCAATTTCTATACATAAAAGCTAAATTTTCTTAGCTGAATAATAATGTGGTATTGTTGTGGAACATGATGGGTAGAAAGAAAGAACAACAATAATTATTCAAATTTAGGTTCAACAAATGTGCATTGTGTATGGTGAGAATTATTGATGATCTAGCTAGGTTTATTTCAAGGTTGACCTTTTTTTTTTTTTTTGACTTTTCAAGGTTGACCTTTACTACTACATATCTAACATTTGTAGAATTTTATTTGTATATAATTGACTCGGGCAAGTTGTTAATTGTAGAAGGAAGAAATAGCGTCCACTACAAATAAATTAACATAAAGTTACTCGTTTCATTCATATAAAGGTAAGATCAGGCTACTATACATTTATTTTCATGTAAAATTCATAGTTAAAAGTTATTAAATTATTTAATATATTTTATTAAATTATTTTATCGATTTTTAACAAATCGATGGTGGTTTGATTCTAATAGTCTGGGAGCGAAACTAACTCCTCTGTGCGAATATCAATTTTCTAGAAGTGCATCAAAGTGTCTTCAATTAGACTAATTTTAATAATGAAAAATAAAATAAATTCGTAAAGTTGATAAATACAGTTCGAAAATTAAAGTTCTTAAATAAAAAGAAAAGCAATAACAATAAGTCAAATTAAATTAAGAGACTAATCAAAAAGAATAAAGTGCAGAAAAGTGGAACAAAGGAATTAAAGAACACTTGAAGAATTAACTTAATTGAAATATTAAGTTTTACAGAAAAGAAAAATAAATTGAATAAAGAAGATGGAAGGAACCCTACAGAAAGTGTGACTCGATCGCAGACTCAGAAAATCATTGAGATGTGAGAATGCTTAGAGTATTTTTTCTGAGTGAAAGTTTCAACCCCTATTCTCTAATGCTTCACGGTATTTATAGACTATCTTACATAACGGTTAACTTAATTATAATTAATTACAATTAAATGAAAATTACAATTTTAAAATACAATCACTCTTGGTAACTGTTCCCATAGTGTGATTGTAGATATTTCCAATATTTACCTCGTGCGATAAAAACCACGAACTTTCCCGCTTCCATCAGTATTCGAACGGCTCTTTCGGAAACTACTCATAATTCTTCGAATCGAGATTCTTACTCGATTTGGCGTTCTCCGATTAACATCTCAATCGAAACCTAAAAAATAGTACTGATTTCTTTCAATCTTCATCTTAATCCTATACCTTCTCGAAAAGGCCACACAACTTGTTTCGATTCATCCTATTTGGATCGAAAATATTTTTGATCAACAAATTGCCCCCTTGGATTAATGTGGTTGTTTTCGACAAAATCACCGAAAATTAGAGCACTTAATCCATAAAACGTCAGTTTTTTTCAAATCAGTAATAATTATCATTAAAACTCTACTACTACTGTTTCAATCAACACGTCTCCCGAAGCTTGCGCTCTCTCACTCGCCACTTCACCTTCTCCACGAAGTTACTTCTATTCACATTCCTCCTACGGTAACAGCTACAGTAGCACTTTAAATTTCCCATCTTCTTCTTTGTCCAAATCTCTTGAACTTCACCAGTCTTTTCTCTCATTAACAATTTTTTTACAAAGTTCCCAACTTTATTTTCCTTCTCATTCTTTTAATAATGGCTGGCTCTTCTTCTCAAACTACTACCCAAGACAAGGGTAAAGGTCACGAAATAACACCACCACCACCACCAGCCCTCCATATTCTCAATCAAGTCCATGACAAAGTCATTGACGATCCCCACTTGCAACCTAATGAAACTAGAATCCTAATCCCCTTTACAATCGGAACTAACATGAATTGCTTTCTTGGGCCAATTGAAACTAAAGAGAAAGCAAATAAGAAACTCTCTTTCTTTCCAAGCGCTGGAGGAGAAGACTTACTAATAAATCAATCTTTCAACATTTCCCATTTTGTCAATCAAAAACCTTTCAGGAACAATCCAAAAATTAACCCTCGGGGATATGATTTCACCGCCTGGTATCGACGCCTTGAACCCACTAAAAGTGCCGACTGGAAAGCTTTAGGGATTCATGAACTATTAAGGCTCTCCCACTTCTCACTCACCACATACCCTTGGATGATCGGGGCAGTGACTTGTTTTTGGAATAGAACAACCAACAACTTTCATCTTCCATGTGGAATGATCGGGATGTCCCTTTTGGACGTAGCGGCTATTACTGGGCTGCCAATCAAATTTCCAGATTGTATCCCTGACATGCAATCAAAGCATCACTACAATGTGGTTTTAACCAGCCCTTATAGTGAGTTTATCGCTCACAACATGGGTAGTGAAGGTGCGAAAGTCACTGATAATGAACATGTTGCTTTCCTATTTTACTGGCTAAATGCTGTCTTATTTTGTTCTCGAAGTGTTCAAATGTCGAAATTTTTCCTTCCTTTAGCTGCTCTTCTTCATGAAGGAAAATCCATCAATTTAGCCAAGCTTCTTCTAGGACATATCTTCGAAGAATTTGGTCAACTTGTCTGTGACCTTCGAGACAACAAAATCATCAGCACAGGAGGCCCCTTATGACTTCTGCAATTATGGCTTAACGCCGTTTTTGAAAACTACATGACTAAGTCGGACAGCAGCAGTACCGATAAGCAATATATCGATGGCTTTTGATTGTCTGCATTCAAACCCAATTTCCCGGATGCTGAATCAGATGAAGATAAATTTTGGGCTGTTTTATCTCTTTTCCATACTTGTAAAGATTTTGAAAATGACCAACTCAATTTCATCCCTTTCTTGTGTCGCAACCGTGGTCCTGCTTGGTTGGAACGCTTACTCTTCCCTGACACCGATGAAGCAAATGAGCTTGCAAATCGAAGTTGGGCAAATATGCTAGCTTTACAAGTAATACCAACAGGGTTACCTTTATACAAAAAGGAAAAATTCAAAATTACCCTGTATGCTCCAAATATGACAGCCAGACAATTTGGACTTTCTCAAGCCATCCCAACACCACAACCTGGGAACGATGAACCCTTCTGCCACTTCAGTTTAACTAGTCAAGAAGATTTCGATTCTTGTCTCTTAAAGAATCAACAATGCAAAGAACGCTTCAATTTTGTGGCATACGATTGCAGTTTCTATATCACAAAATCCTGCTTTGAATGGTGGGCTGCTTACTATTCCAGGTACACTCGCTCCTTGGAAGAAATTCAGCAGGCTACAATTCGTACCTTCCCTATTGCTGAAGGTTCCCCCAAAAGGGTTCAAAAGAGAAAAGCTGAAGCCGCTCGGCCTCCACCATCCAAAAGTAGAAAAACTCCCACCAAGACTTCTCGAAAGGTAATTTTATAATTCCTCTCTTTAACTTAACAGCCTTATAGGTTATTCCTTTTTACCTAGACTTACCTCTGGATCTCTTATCAGTTAATACTACTGACATCGAGTGAAAGCACTGACGAAAGTGATCCAGTCAATAAATATGCTATCACTGTCTCTTCTCCGTCAGAAGAAGCAGCCGATTCTGATCCTAGCTCTCAGCTAGTTTTAAGATCTAGGCTTTCTCAGGAAATACCATTATTTCTACACATATCACATTTTGATTTAAAATAAAATTTCAATTTATAACTGTGTACCTTTTATATTAGCCTGCCAATGTTGCTCATTCAACAGCAACTGCTGGGATTCTCAACCCATCCATCCTACATCACCCACAAGGTCAAGAACAATCAACATCACATGACTCTATTCAATTCACAAGACCCACTCAAGTAATTCCAGCCGCTTTTCCTCCTGTTCCTCACACAACACAAACAATTGATTCATCCACAAACCCTTTGCAGCATTCTCTAGAAGAAACCATCAGACTTGAAACAACTTCTCCAAATGATCAAGCTGCTTTTACTGAAGAAAACCAAACAGTCCCAGATTCTAACTCTGCTTCTAAGGCTGCTGACACTACTAATTCAGACTCTTCTCGATCTAAAGTGTTCGAGACTCCTCCCGAATTGCAACCTGATCCTTCACTCCAAACTCCTCCAGGACCACCTCCAGGGACATCAAATATTCCCATCACTCCAACTAGTGCTACCTTTGAGGATTTGACTTCCATTTTGAATAGAATTATTCAAGAGCACAAAATACCAGAGCCTGCACCAGCAATTTCCAAACCTTCTACATCAAAGCCCTTGATCGAATTACCTTCTACCACTCAGGAACAACTTCGGTCACTCATCAAGCTCTTGGATCATCCTCCTACCGCCTGCGTTAATGATCCAATTCTCAATCAAATCTTGGCTGATGTTTTGAAATTCTCCTTTGAATTCCTAACCAACACACCATACTCTGCTTCGATTCAAGAATTCAAACCACTTCTCAATGAGAGCGTTGCATCTCAGTTTCAACTCCAAGAAACTGAAAATGAAGAAGCCATTGCCAAATCAAAAATAGACAACATTCTTGCAACCGCTCAACCCATTCAAACTTCTCGCGAATAATATGATCTGAAAATCTCTCGTGCCATCTCTGTACAAGCTTTCCATGATCACGAGGAAGCAAGATTTGAAGCAGAATTGGCTCAAATTCAGGAACAACTTGCTACCATTTGCCAAAACCGAGCTACTATAGCCAAACCTCTTGCTACAGCCCAACAAGAACAACATCTTCTTATTCAAAAACTTGTCTCACTCAACACTGAATGAGAAGAATATTAAAAGCAACTTGAGAAAATCCAAGCCGACAAGTTCAAGCAGATTGGAGTACTTACACTCCTAGAAAATAAAAGAACAAAGCTGCACTCCGATTTGGCAAAGCTACTGGCACCTTGAATCCCTTTTACTTATAATTTCATTTTGTAGCAATTTCCTCTTATCTTTTGGAACTTTAACATATGTTGAACTTCTAAGTTTGCTAGCAATAGAAGAATTTTAAATATTTGCCATTGATCAAATTAATTACCTTTCCCAACTCGATATCTTTAATTTGATAGGCATTTCCAGAATATGTCCCTATTATTTGAAAAGGGCCTTCCCAACTATTGGACCATTTACCCAGAAATCTCGATTTCTTCTCCATTGGTAAAATAACTTTTAACACCAACTCGCCTATCTTGAAAGATTTTTCTTTAATTCGATGATTATAACTTCGAGCGATACTTTCTTTTTGTCGAATGACATTCTCGAGTGCCAAAATTCGCTCTGAATCTAATTCGTTCAACTCATCGAACATTGCATTCCAGTAATCATCGACAGGCAAATCATTCTGTTTCGATACTCTTAAAGTATTTAAATTAATTTCTAATGGCAATACTGCATCATGGCCATATACTAATTTATAAGGTGAAGTCCCTGTCGAACCTCTTGGTGAATTTCGATAAGCCCATAATACTTGACTTAAGGTTTCATGCCATGTTCGAGGCCTATTCCCGATATGCTTTTTAATCAAGCCTATCAATATCTTATTCGCTGCTTCTACTTGCCCATTAGCTTGTGCATAATAGGGAGTCGAAGTAATCATATTAATACTTCTCGAAGCTGCAAAATTTTTAATTCGTTGGCCAGTAAACATAGTTCCTTGGTCAGTACTTAAAGTTTGAGGAATTCCAAATAAATCGATGGATAATATTTTCCTCGATAAAGTCAATTATCTCACTTTGACTAACCTCTACCAATGGAATAGTCTCAACCCATTTTGTGAAATAATCAATAGCCACCAAAATAAATTTATGTCGTTTCGAAGAAGGAGGGTGAATCAACCCAATTAAATCCAAAGCCCAACCTCTAAACGGCCATGGTTTTATTATCGAATGTAATTCGGCCGCTGGAATTTGTTGTATCGAACCACGTTTCTGACATTCTTGACGCGCCTTTGCATAATCAATACAATCTTTTATCATAGATGGCCAATATACATGATTACAATATAACACCCATCTCATTTTCCTTCCTGCCTGATGAGCACCACAAATTCCATTATGAACCTCACCAAATGCAATTTTCTGATCTTCTCGTCCCAAACATCTTAGCAAACTTCCATCGACCCCCTTTTTATATAACTCATCAGCCAATAAAACAAAGTTCATTGCTCGCAACTTTATTTTTCTATCAACTACAGTATTGGGATCTTTCAAATACTGGGAGATAATTTTCCTCCAATCGGAATCCTCCAATTCCTCCATACACAACACCTCTCTTTCATTAGCTGGTATTAAAATTTGATGAATGCTAGATAATTTCTTAATGATTTCTGGACCAATCCGATACCTTGAAGTAATTTGAGCCAATTCATTGGCAATCTCATTATGAATTCTAGGAATATGCACCAAAGAAACCTTCTGAAAAGACCTTAACAACTCCCAAGCAGTTACTAAATATTTCTGTAACGTCTCATTATTACATTTAAACTCCTTTGACAACTGCTTTAAAACCAACTATGAATCTCCAAGAATTTGAACTTCTAAAGCCCCTTTGTCGATTAAAATTTCGAGACCTAAAATTAAAGCCTCATATTCTGCAACATTATTGGAACAAGGATATTTTAATTCAAACAAGAATTCTGACGGGATACCTTCTGGTGAGATAATGAGGATTCCAACCCCTGCACCATCTTTGTGCTTAGATCCATCAAAATACAATTTCCAATAGTTGACCTCTACATCAACTATGTTTGCCCCCTGATCATTCAGATTTTTCGAGTTATCCACAAGAAAATCTGCAATGACATGTCCTTTAACAGTCTTCGCTGGGACATACTGCAAATCGAATTCCGTTAATGTTAACATCCATTTCTCCAATCGCCCTCTTAGCATAGGGAAACTAAGCATATATTTAATAATATCGGTTTGTGCAACAACTCTCACCGATTTAGCCACCATATAACACTTCAACTTCATGCAAGCATGATACAATGACAAACATAATTTCTCAATCGGGGAATACCTTGTCTCAATATCAGTTAGAACTCGACTAAGGTAGTAAACAATCCGTTCATGCCTGTTTTCATCATCTTGGGCTAACATACATCCTATAGTATTTTCAGAAGCTGCAATGTACAATTTCAAAGGTTCACAAGGACGAACATTTGCCATGATTGGAGCTTTAGCCAAATAGGATTTTATTGCATCAAATGCCAATTGATGCTCTGTGGTCCATTCAAATGTTGAGCCACTTTTTAATTTTACTAAAGGTGCAAACACTCTAGTACTATCCAAAAGATTCGAAATGAATATCTGAAGATAATTTATTTTACCCAAAAACGATTGTACTTCTTTTTTCGATTTGGGAGCAGACAAAGATATTATTGCATCTGCTTTATTTTTTTATCGATAGCTATCCCCTTTTTATGGATAACAAAACCCAAAAAATTTCCGGCCGATACCCCAAAAGCACATTTCAAAGGATTCATTTTCAATCATTTCTTTCTCATAGTCAAAAACGTCTTTCTTAAATGGTCTATATGTTGACTTACAGAAATTGATTTGACCATCACGTCATCAATATACACCTCCATAAATTTTTCAATAAACTCATGGAAAATGGCATTCATTGCCCTTTGATACGTTGCTCCAGCATTCTTCAAACCAAATGGCATAACTACCCACTTATATGTACCCAATGCTCCAGGACAACGGAAGGCAGTTTTAGCCACATCATCTTCCGCAATAAAAATTTGGTTATATCCAGAATAACCGTCCATAAAACTAAGGATTTGATTTCCTGCTGCAGAATCGATCAACATATCCGCAATTGGCATGAAATATTCATCATTTGGGGTAGCATTATTTAAATCTCGAAATTCAATACATACCCGCAATTTTCCATTTTTCTTCATCACCGGAACAATATTCGACACCCACTCCACATAACGAGCAATTCGAATAAATTTTGCTTTAATCAAACGCTCTATTTCTTCTTTAATTTTCACATTAATTTCAAGAGCAAAACGTCTTGGGGTTTGCTTCACAGGTCGAGCATTAGGTTTTAATGCTAATCGATGTTCCACTAATGAACGATCGAGACCAGACATTTCATGATAATCCCATGCAAAACAATCTTTAAATTCATGTAACAAATCAAGAAGCTCTGTTCGAAAAGGATCAACAAGATTTTTACAAACATATGTAATTCGAACATCATCATGAGTCCCCAAATTAACTTCTTCTAAAGGATCCTGTGATTCGAAACCCTTATAATGATCATCTTTGATTGAATATTTCTCAAATCCCAAAGGCTCCAAATCATAAATGTAATCAAAAGTAAAATCGATTGAATCATTAGAAATAGAAGAAACTTGATCTTTGATTAAATCAACACTACTTTTATTTTCTACACAATGAGCCTCTGCTGTTAAATTGGCAGTCCAACTCGTGTTATCAGTATCATTACAAGAAATAGGGAAATTATAATTAAATTCGACTGAAGGTGTCGAATCAAATATACTACAACTAGTAGATTTACTAATCCTATCTGACTCAACTTTATCAGAAGAATCATCTTTATTCTCTAAAACTTGGAAATTATATAAATAATTATGCAAGGTTACCAGGTAATCGAAAACTACCTCAACTTGGTCCATGATTTTTAGCCTTCAAGGTCTTCAAGAAGAACAATCCCAACCTGTCGGCTCGAAGGGCATATCTGGATAGCGCAACTTCACCGAAAGTCCTTCAGAAGTCAAATAACAACCTTCACAATTGTAAGGATTCAGAGATCGATCAATATTTAAAGGCTTCAATTTTCGATTATATATCCTAAAATCGACATGCATGTTCGACATATATACTCGAATCTGCCTTGACAATTTCAGGCTTGCCCTCTTTAGTCCATAGAAGCACGCTCTGATGCACTGTAGATGGCACAGCACCCACTCCATGGATCCAATCTCTTCCAAGTAAGGCATTATAACTAGCCTTCGATGGCACTACCACAAACACAGAGTGTCTCTCTGAAGACCCTACCTTCACAATCAAAGTAACCAACCCCTTTGCTGGTGTGGAATTTCCGCTAAAGTCAGTTACAGCGATATTTTTAGGGACCAACTCCTCATAATGTTTCCCTACTTTCCCTAGCATCCTTTCAGGTAAGAGACTTATCGCTGCTCCACCATCAATAATCACTTTATTTGTTTTGAACCCATTCACAACAGCAACAATGTGAAGGGGACGCAAATGAGACATCTGCCTCTCAGTTGGACGAGCAAAGAAACCTGGCTCGTCTTCTATGCGGATGAAAGAAAAAGCCTCTTCATCCTCTTGGTCATAATCTTCATCTAGATTACTTTCGCATTCTCCAAGATACTCAGTAGGAATAATCGAAATCGTTCCTACCATGTCATCATTTCCTTCATCAAAATACTCTTCACCGGCATCAGCATCTTTATGTTTATCAATCCTAGAGGACTGAGCAACTGCCTTCCCTTTTTCCATCTTTACTGGAGATAGAATATCCTTGGGATAAGTTTCTCCATCAGAAGGAAAGACAATCCGGGAATGCACAGAGGGAATTGCCCCCTTGCTTGCTTCCTTTCCTGTATCATTTTGAAGCTTCTTATTCTGATTGAAACTTCTTCTTCCACCCCTTCCTCTCGGGTATCCTCTAACTCACCCTCGATAAGCGGCATATTGATTCCGAGATGGTGCTCGATGTCCCCATTGTGGGTTACGTCGATACAAATTATCACGCTTTTGAAACTCCTGAAAGTTTCTGATCCACTGAACACCAATAGCCTGAGATTGGCTTAGAGGTGTTGTTACATCATGCTGAGGGATTTTAGAACTTGAGCCTTCTACACGTCGAATTGGTTGCCTCTGACGTGCTTGTTCCTCCCTATGGGCTAGTTCTTTCTTCATTCTCTCCTTTTCGAAGATCGCTGCCGCTTCAGTATAAAAAAACAGTATTATACCGTGGACACAAAGATATATCCCGGTCTTTGATCTTTTGCTGGACCAAAAAGTCCAACAAACCATCCCCTGTTTGAGGATACACCGATCTCACTTGTGACTCAAAATCATCAAGAGCCACATCAAAGTCATAAGACAGCCCCACCAGATTCACTCCAAAGCAGGGTTCTACATAATTGGCATCAGTTTCGAAGGGATCTACATCAACCTTCATCTCCTTTTTGCCATCATCAAATTTCAGACGCCCCTCCATGATTGCCTCTTGAATCAAATCCATGAAACAAACACAACTGTTAGTCGAATGACTTGTTGCTTGATGAAATTTGCAGTAAGGCTTCCCTTTCAAATCTTTTACAGAAAGCAAAGTTCTACCCTCAGGTAAAACTAATTGTTTATCTTTAAGCAACACATCGAAAATCTGATCAGATTTTGAGATATCAAAACTATATTTCTTTCCACTTTTAAGTTTTGATTCATTCGACTTTTCACTACCAGGGAGTTTTTTCAATAATGAACAAACATATGGAGGCCCTTTCTTAAGTTCGGCCAAATCGACTTTTGTTTCGAAATCAATTTCCTCCTCTGAGGATTCCATGGTCACATAAGCAACCTTCTCTTTTCGAGTAAACGGTTTATTTTTTGACCTATGCTCCGTTCTATGTTTTTCTTTTTCCTTTTTCATAAGCTTAATCTGTCAAACTTTTTCAGCCAAGTGGGCCAAGTCAGGAATATGCACATTAAGCAATTTTTTGCGCATATAGAAACCCAACCCCATGGTTGCTATCTTCACTATTTCATTTTCAGGTAACGTCACATAGCACCTACTTCTAGCATTCTTGAAACGTATTAAATAGTCATCACTGGTTTCACCATCTTCACGTTTCAAGGCTACTAAATCGGTAACCGCTACGTTCATTTCCCCTCGATAAAACTGAGCATGAAAAGCAGTCTCTAACTGATTCCATGTTGTAATCGAATTTGGTCTAAGATTCGAGAACCATGTAAATGCATTCTTTGTCAATGAGGAAGGAAAAAACTTCATTTTTAAATTTTCATCATTGGCTAGGTTCCCAATCTCGACCAAATAGCGAGCAACATGTTCAGTTGTCGATTCTCCAACTTCTCCAGCAAATTTTGTAGCTATTTTCGGATTTTTCACCCCTCGTGACACTTTAGCCATTTGAACTACTTGGGGAAAAGCAGATACAAAATGTGGCTGATTTATAAAACCAACATTTAATCAAACCCGATTTAAAACCTCTTCTATAATCCGAGTAACCTGATAACGATCACCACGCAACCCATGTAAAACATTATCAGCATTCTCATTTCGATGAACCAAGCAGGGATTTTCACGATTTGAAATGTGATTTTCATTTTGAAAAATATTTTTCAACCCCTCAAGATTCCCTCGAGCGTTATGCCTCTCACCTTCATCATAATCAACAATTCGAGCAATCCTCTCAACTTGCCTAGCAAGACGCTCGAATCTTGATTCATGATCGGCCATCATGGGGTTCAGAATTGTAGTCATTTTCTGAGTCAATAAATTAACCAAGTCATTGTTACTTTCTTCCACTTGTTGTCGATATACTGCCATTGAATTGGTAGTATTCGAAGTGGAGCCACTTGATATTCACGAGAATACTCAGAATGTTGTTGTGGGTTTTGCATATTATTCACTCAATTAATATTCTCAAAACAGATAAGTGGCATAAACCCACCCACTGGTGGGGTATAACCAGCAGGAAGACCATAAGGAGACCAACCAACGGTTAATGGAGGTTGATATGGTGGCGCAGGGCCCCGTGGACGAATATTACGTCCCACATTTCCAGTTTGAATAGTTGTGACAACTATGCTTTCAGTTCCAATTGCACCTTCCGAACGTGAAGACATGTCGGCTTGTTGCATGGATACCGGTATGCTATCGTTGGTGGACGAACCACCATTCACATTTGACAATTCATCAACCATGTGAATGATCTTCCCACTTCGTAATCGCATACACCAGAAAACTTGTGGAAAACCACTATTTTGACACACTTCGATTTAAAACTGTCCCATCGGGCGTGCCAATTTATTTTGTCGATTTTTAACAAATCGATGGTGGTTCGATTCTAATAGTCTGGGAGTGAAACCAACTCCTCTGTGCGAGTACCAGTTTTCTAGAAGTGCATCAAAGTGTCTTCAATTAGACTAATTTTGATAATGAAAAATAAAATAAATTCGTAAAGTTGATAAATGCAGTTCGAAAATTAAAGTTCTTAAATAAAAAGAAAAGCAATAACAATAAGTCAAATTAAATTAAGAGACTAATAAAAAAGAATAAAGTGCAGAAAAGTGGAACAAAGGAATTAAAGAACACTTGAAGAATTAACTTAATTGAAATATTAAGTTTTACAGAAAAGAAAAATAAATTGAATAAAGAAGATGGAAGGAACCCTACAGAAAGTGTGACTCGATCGCAAACTCAGGAAATCGCTGAGATGTGAGAATGCTTATAGTGTTTTTTCTGAGTGAAAGTTCCAACCCCTATTCCCTAATGCTTCACAGTATTTATAGACTATCTTACATAACGATTAACTTAATTATAATTAATTACAATTAAATGAAAATTACGATTTTGCAATACAATCACTCTTGGTAACCGTTCCCATAGTGTGATTGTAGATATTTCCAATATTTACCTAGTGCGATAAAAATCACGAACTTTCCTGCTTCCATCAGTATTCGAACGACTCTTTCGGAAACTACTCATAATTCTTTGAATCGAGATTCTTACTCGATTTGGCTTTCTCCGATTAACATCTCAATTGAAACCTAAAAAATAGTACTGATTTCTTTCAATCTTCATCTTAATCCTATACCTTCTCGAAAAGGTCACACAACTTGTTTCGATTCATCCTATTTGGATCGAAAATATTTTTGATCAACACAAATTAATATTTAATAGCTATCAACTATTAATTTTATATGAAGACAGTCGTAAATTAATTCTCTTTTTTTTTCTTTCAAAGTCAGATAATTCCATTCATAAGATGAAAGAAATATATAAATATTCATATATGGAACAAATAAAAAAATCGTATGAGCTATTATACTTTAGAGTAAAAAATGATATTTGCATTCGGTGGTATTTTTTTCCATTTTTTTCTGTCTCTATTTATCTACTCTGTAAAAAAAAGGGTTGAATTTCAACATATATTTGTAGGTATTTATAGAGAAAAAACTAAAATTTACAAAAAAAATAATAACACAATAGATTAAACGGGACATAAATTAATATAATATAATCTAAATTAAAAAGTTAAATTCATACTTCATTAATTAAACATATAATTCTTTCTATGAATGAATAAAGAATAAGTATTATTTTAGCTTTTAAAATCTGAATCAAAATTAAAATCGTCTTTAATTTTTGTTCTTTAATCAAAATGGTCCTCAACGTTAAAATTATTTATAAAATCATTATTTCAACTATTTTACCTTCATTTCACTAACTCTCTCTCTATCTCCATTAAATCACTCATTTTCATTTCTATTCATTTTCTTTCTTCTTCTCATTCTCAAGAGAGAGAGAGAGAGAGAGAGAGAGAGAGAGAGAGAGAGAGAGAGAGAGAGAGAGAGAGAGAGAGAGAGAGAGAGAGAGAGATTTTTTTATTGTCAATGCCCAATTCTTCTTTTCTCCTCATTCTTTTTTCTTTTTCATTCTATGTCCTAATTTTTTCTTTTAAAAAAATATGAATGCTTTGTTAAAGATTAAGTTACAATGAATGATATTGTTGTTGATATTGTTCTTAAATTTGAATATTGTGTTATTGATGATAGATGAAATAGATAGTTGTTTAAATTTTAAATGTTGTATTGTTGTTATTAAATGTTTTGTTCTTAAATTTAAATATTAATAATTGGTAAGAATAAGAGTGGTGGTGGTGGTCAAAATAGTAATGATAGATGATGAAATTGAAGTAAAAAAAAAAATAAAGGTATTTTTGTTTAAAAAAATTTAAAAAATAATTTTAATTCAAAATATAATATTAAAGGTCATTTTAAATAAAAAATTAAAAAAAATTTTAATTTTAACTCTAAATTTTAAAAATCTAATCAGTATTTATTCCAATAAATAATATATATATCCCAAGTAAGATTTCTAATTTCGATAATAATAGGAGATAATAAATCAAAATTATTTTATTTAATTTAATATTATAATTTTATATATATAATATTTTTAATACATATTTATTATATTAATGTTATTTTATTATTTTAATAATAATTAAAAATACAAAATAAAATTAACAATAATTAAAAAATAGTAAATAAAATAATAGTAAACAACTTTTTATTATTTTCCTCCTCTTCTGTTATCCAATTTATTAGCGAGTACGGATTTCCATCTTCATGACTCATGAGACCTTAGCGGAATTTCTATTTTTATTCTCGGTATAATTTTTGTTTTATTTTATTTGTTTTGTTTTATTTTATTTTATTTTTTACCCGTAGCATACGTACATATACATGTTCCCATTTTCATCACTATCATGAGTATTTAATTCCCGTGAAGAGCCAAATCTCTGCAATATCCGCAAGCACAGATGAAAAAATTATTTTAAATGATGAAAACTTACCTCCTATAAAATTGATTGCGGAAAATAGTTAACTGATAATTTAATTAAATATATTAAATTATTTAATAATTTTTAATAATTAATTTCACATGAATTTAAAATAGTGGTAGAACATGAATTTTTCCTAAATTTATTAACAACATTTATTTTGATAAGAAAACCAGTGGCACATATAGTGATTGCTGATTTTCATGAATTATTGAATGGTATCGCTGTCTTAAAAGATACATATAAATAAGGAACTTGTATTGTTGTATATCCATAAAAAGGAGCTATTTTCTTAGTAGAAATTAAACCAATATTAGTAACTAGTAGTAATTAATTAGTCAAAAGTATATTGATATATGGGTGACCTAATTTTCTTTTTAAATGTAATCTATACATCATCTATTATGAAATCCACTTTTTTAATGTAAAAAAATACACTAATATATAAAAATATGCATTAACGGGTACATAATATCCAGCAAAATGCTAGTAATAATAAAACAAACAAAAAAATTATATGACACGTAAAAAATCAACCATTAAATCAATTATTATATATAATACTAATATTTTTATCCGTAATAACATTACAGGAATATAAATTTTTTAAAATTATAGTCCACTTTGTTATGAAAGTATAGATTATATATGACACGAAAGATTTCAAGCTATTTTTATAAAGAAAAAAAAGTCATAGGTTGACAAAAGTCTCTAACTAAGAAGATCAAGGTATTTGTAGATAAAAAATTAAATAATAAAATTTTTAGTTATTATTTTTATATGAAAAAGTCTAATTTTTTATTAATAATTAATTTTAACATTCGTTATCTAAATTTTAAAATAATTTAACGTGTATACTTTTACATTTAATTAGGTGTTAAGTTTATTGCACAAATAAAAATAATTAATTTTTATACTTGCTATTTAAAAATAATATCTTTTCTCTTTATGTATATAAAAATATAATTAGATATTAGCATAAAAAAATATATTATAAAATTAACTCATCTATAATTTTTTTTAAAATAATTGAATCTTGATTTTAAATTTTAATTATAACATTAGTATTCTCTCCAAATTATATGTAATAAATATTTAAAAGAAAAGAAATGAAAATATAGATTAGAAAGATAAGCGGTGAAAATTTAAAACGAAATAAAAAACTAAAAAAAATATAATAATAATAATAATAATAATAATAATAATAATATTTTTTATATGAATTATATTATTTGTTAATTTTACTTTCTCTAGAACAGAAAGATAGAAAAAATAGAGAACGAGAGAAAAGAGAAAGAAAAATAAAGATGAAGAATGAGAGTGAGACTGAGAGTTTGTTAATTTTAGAAGAAAAAAATTTATTTTAATTGTAAAAAAATACCGGATGACATATTTTGATTTGTCAAATTATTAATATAAAATATAAATTATATATAGAGTAAAAATGGTAGAGAGAAATAGAAAAATGGAGAGAAGTAGACAAGAGAATTTAGGAAGGGAGTTTATTAATTTTGAAAAAAATATTTTCTCTCAATTTTAGTAAGAGAGTGTCATGTGACACATTTGATTATTAAATTAGATAGTAATAAATGATATATAATATATGTATAGTTCAATTTCAATTTTAATATTTTAATTTTAATTTTAATTTTAATACAATTAAAGAATATCATGTTATACATTTTGATTGAAAATTAGTAATTTGTCATTGATATTGATATTGATATTGATATATAAAATAGATAGAGTGGTTGAAGGAATTAGAGAAATAGAGAAAGGAAGATGGAGGATGAGAGAACTCTTTAATTTTGGAGGAAAAGATTTGATTTCAATTGCAATGAGTGAGTAACATGTGGCATATGTTGGTTGTAAAACTAGTAAGGATAATTCCTTAATTTTGGAGGGAAAGATTTTATTCTAATTGCAATGAGAGAGTGACATGCGACACATTTTGGTTATAAAATTAGTAAGTAGGAGGAAAAACTTTTTAATTTTGGAAGAAAAGATTTTATTCTAATTGCAATAAAAAAATGACATGTGGTCAGGGACGGATCTAGAGGGGGCGAGTAGTGGCCTCGGCCACCCCCAAAATTTTAAGAACCTATATTTATATATGAGATATGTGTTTAAAAAATAAAAAATATTATGTAATTTAATAATTTTATAAGTATTATTTTTTACTATGTGATAGATTTATGTTTTAATTATTTAATTCACTAATATTTTTTACTTATTTAATATCATACCCTCAAGTCTTTATACCTTTTAAATTAGTTTTTATATAATAATCTCTATATTTATTTTTTATATTAATATATTTAACATTTATATTATTATATTAATAATGACTTACGAAGTTATATTTTGGTAATCACATTATGTACTTTAGATATTATTTTCTTGTAAAAAATACTCATTTTTCTTTTAAATTTACGTTGTTAAAAGAAAAATTTTTATAAAGATATCTTATATCTTGTATTTTATAAGGGTATCTTTTAAATAATTAATAATTTATAATTTATTTTCAAAATTTTGAAAGAATTAATTTTAATTAATACGATATGTGATAATTTTTAACTAAACACGCTATAAATTATTGGTATTTTATAATTTTATAATGCACTATTGATATTGTTATATTTTTTTATGTAATTATCATATCAAAAATAAAATTGCGAAAAAAATTATAATTATATATATATATATATATAAAATTATATATATATTAATAAATCTTTTAAAAAATTAACTCTAATAACTATATGTTAATTATTTTTATGGAAGGAAAAAAATTATTTAAAATTCGACCCCTCCATATTAAAATTTTTGGATCCGTCTCTGCATATGGTATATTTTGGTTGTAAAATTAGATATATATAATAGAATATATAATAGATTTATTTTATTTTTAATATATATTTTATATATTTAACATGCCACAACAAATAATAGTCTTGGTTCATGTGTTACATGATGAATAGAAAGAAAAAAGTGCTTGAAATTTGACAGGGTGCTAGGTAAACAATAATTTTTTTGAATAATATGAATAACTATCAATTAAATAAAAATACATTATACTTCTAAATTATTCATCTAAATTTTAATATTAAAATAATTATTCGTACACCTAGTGAAATAAACATTCGATATATCTATTATTCACATTGTTTAATATTTTTATTGTCTACTTATACTTTTCCAATTCGATAATAGTGACGTGTATATGCGGTACTTGAATTGAAACAAAGTTAGGTGCAAAGGTGCGAATATGAGGAACACAATTTGGTGAGTTAGCTAGCTTTTTCAAACTTGACATTTTCATGCATCTATCTACTAAAGTTGTAGAGAATTATTATGTTTATTATAATTGACTTAAGACAAGTTTTTTGCCATTTCAGAGGAACAAGTGTCCACATAGAAACGTACTATACACCACTATATAGGGTAAAATTCGTTTTCTTGAATAACATTTACCGAGAGATATTATAAGACTAACAAAATTTATTATTTTTGATTCGTAATTAATTAATAATATTTAAAAATATTGACTAAAAATAAGATATTAAACTGCTGGACCAAGATTATTCACTAAAAATATTGGTCATTATAAATAAAAATTATTAACTCTTAAACTTTTTTCTAATAATTATAAAATAATTTCTATAACAAAAATATTTGCAAAAAAATAAAAAACCATTTCAATGCAATTTAAAGTTCTTTTATTTTATGTCTTTTTATTTATGATTTATCTTATTTTTTATTTATTAATTATTGTTAGAAATAATTTGATAATATTAAATATAATAAATATATAATTGTATACGTTAAATTATGACTATTAAATTAAATAAAATAACTTTAGATTATTATCTTTTTAATATTATTGTTTCTGTAAACACTACAAATTAATCATTAAATAAGCTACTACTACATATTCATGTATATTTATTATATGTATTGTTTTATATATTTTTCAAGAAAAGTGATCACCAAAATAATTAAAAGGGTAAAGTAATAAATTGATTTCTTATGTTTAGACATAGTCTTATTTTGGTTTTTAAGGTTTAAAGTGTCCTATTTGAATCCAAAAAAATTTCATTTAGCTTTAATGTAGTCCCATCGTGAGGTCAAAGTTAAATAATTAATAGAATGTCCTACATAATAGTAGTACAAGAACAAGATCAATAATTTGGAGAATAAGTACAAGCTCTAGAGGCACAAAATCAACCGTAAATGCATCAATACATTTATTTATTATTCTTTTAGTTCTATAAAAAATATTTCATTTAAATGATAAGAAGAATGATAAATATTTTGTGCTTCTGGAGCTTGTACTTGTTCTCCAAATTATCGACTTTGTTCTTGTACTGCTGTCGTATAAAACATTCCATTATTTATTTAATTTTGATCTCACGGTGAAACTACGTTGAAACTAAATGAAACTTTTTTTTTATTTAAATAGGACACTCTAAATCTTAAAAACTAAAACAGAATTATGCCCAAACGTTGAGAACCAATTTAATACTTTACCTTAATTAAAATTTTGCAACAAAATAATCAAACGTTTCATGGCAGAATAATTAAACTTTATATAAATAAAAAAACCTTCACTTATATTCTAATATTTTTAATAATATTTTATTATAAATATAAATATAGTTTGATTATAATTAGTGTGAATCAAATTTAATTGTATTATGTATAACGTTTTAAATTATATCATTGATATCCATGTGTAGCAGCCTCTAACATTCCAAGATCCTCTTAATAGGCACATCACTATGAGGTTAGGCACATTCATAGTAAACGGCTTTTACTAGGGCTAGGCAAACCGAACTTTTGAACATTTCTAAAAGTGCATATTGACTTCATGCATACTTAACAAAGTTTACGTGTCAAATTTCTATATTTAAAAAAAAAGTTAATAGTCGAATTAAATTAGTCCTGAAACGATCTTTTTCAAATTCGTTACTAAAAGATTTTTTTTAATTAAATTAGTTATTAGTCACAAAAAAAATCGGTCACCAAAAAAAATTTAATTAGTTATTTAAAAATTACGAATTAATCATATTTATTTTTCAATGATTTTATTAATAATTTTTGTTAACAATTGACGATATGAAATATTAATTGACAACATACATAATACTTGATATGTCTAATTAGATGTTGACTAGATATATATATTCATGAAAATTTATTAATTAAGTTATTTTTCTCAATTACATAAACTATATTTTTAATATGACCTAGCGACTAATTGATAAACTTTCATAAACATATTTGATAAGTGTCTAATTGGACATGTTAGGTATTATGTATGCTATCAGTTAACATTCTACGTCATTAATCGTTGACAAAAATTATTAATAAAGTCACTAAAACACAAATATGATTAATTCGTAATATTTGAAAGATCAATTTAATTAAAAAAAATTATAAACGAATTTAAAAAATATCCTTATTTTTAGGAATCAATTTGACTATTAATTCTAAAAAAAAAAATTATATTATTAGAACAATATGCACATATAACAAAAGGGTTAAGGGAGTAAAATTTGTACTTATTTTAGGTAAACTATGCATGTGTAGTAGAATGTTGAAGGGGTAAGATTTTCATATTTTAAAAAATTTCTGGAGTCAAATTTAAATTTGTATACTTTTAAAGATGTATTAGTATTTGTGGCCATAATAATTTTATGACATTATAAGTTTTTTAAAATAAATTATATCTCAATATTTAATTTTTATTGTAAAATTTTAAAAATTAATATTATCTAATATTTTTGTAATAAATATTAAAAAATTTATCAAATAAACCAAAAAAAATATAATAGATACTCTTGTAGCAAAATAATAACATGTAGATAAATAATTTGAAAAGAATAACATTTTGATAATAAATTTTAGGAATTGAGATATATAGATTAAGAAGCCAAAAAAAATAGAATAAGTGAAGAAGGAAGAGAATTTTTTAATTTTGAAAAAAAAAATTAATTACAATGACATAGAGTATCATAGCACATATTTTGATTGTGATTAATTAGTGATTATTTAAATTTTATTTTTTAAAAGATACAAAACTAATGATTATTAATTAACTCTTCTTATTCTAATTCAATTTTTATCATTTATTACGCAAATCCTGATTTCTCTTTTAAAAAAATTGAAACTAAAAAAAAAACATCAAAATATAAGATAAAGAATCATCCAAATTTTAAGGAAAAAAACGTACAAAACATAGAAAAAATAATTATCCAAAACCAATAAAAAAATCATCCAAAATTTAAGAAAAAGAAACATAAAAAACTAGTTAAAAGATCATTCAAAACCAAATAAAAAGAGGAGAAGAAGAGCCACGGTGGCCGACGATGACGTCTTGGACGGCGTTATGTGGGCGGTGGGGGACTCACGGTGGCATGTTGCGAGGAGGAAGTCACGAAGGTTGCGCATCGCGAGTGGAGAAGTCACCATGGATCGGAGTAGTTGATCGCGCGTCGTGAATGGAGGCCTGGCGGTGGCTGTGTCACGACGGATGGAGGCCGCCATGGTGTTCGGCGGTGCACATGAGTCGGGATTATGATCCCGCGGCAGTGGAGGCGGTTATGTCTAACGAAGAAGGACGGCGGCGGGACGCAAAGAAGAGGCCACGCAGCGCAACAAAAGACGCGGCAGTGGTCGGTGGGCGGCGATGCTGAAAACTGTGTGGAGACGGCGGATTTGTGGAGGGAAAGATTCGACTGTTTTCAAGTGAATGTAAAGGGATTAGATTTTTTATGGATTGTTTTTATTGTGTACTATAAATGTGATTAGGATAAATGTAAATATAATTTTTTTAATTTGAATTTTAAATTTTAAATTTTTATTTATTTATAAAATTTAAATTATAATAAAATTGGTTTATGTTGTCTTGTAGGAGAATTGTTTTCCTATACTTTTTCTTAATGATAATATATAAAAGAGATTGAGTAAGAAGAGGACGAAGATACGATAGAACTAGTAATATGCACAATGAATAAAATGGGTTTCAAGCATTGTTTATGAAAGGCTGTGAGTATACCCATTATATTTATTGTCTTGCTTATAGATTGCATTTAACACTTGTTTCATCAGCTAAAAAATTTGTGATGTTCATTGATTCTTTTCAAAATTTGGGTAAATGAGTAAATTAGTCTTTGAAAGATTATTCGTTCTCTAAACTAGTTTCCAAAAATTTTTTTAATCAAATTCAATTTTTAAAGATTTTAAACTAGTCGTGTTAGTCCTTTTCGTTATTTTCTTTGTTGATGGTATCAAAATTTGCTAATGTGCCACGTTGAGTGACATCTCAACACACACCTAGGAGTCTTAATTGAGTCAAAAACCTAATAAGTTTATAAAATTAGATCAAATCAACCATAAACCGAGGGATTTCAATGCCTCAAATTTTTTCCTCAATTAGGTTTTGATTTGATCTAATCTCATAAACTTATTATGTTAATAGTCAATTAAAACTCTTAGTTGTGTTGGGATGTCACTTAACGTATCATATTAACAAATTTTGACACTATCAACAAAGAAAGTGATGGAAGGACTAACATGATTAATTCAAAATCTTTGAAAGACGAATTTGATTAAAAAAGTCTTTCAAAGACTAATTTAAAGAATAAAAAAAATTTTAGAGACTAATTTAACCATTTACTCAACATTGGTTGTGAATGTCGTGAATATTTTTCTCAAACGTGAATGATCAATTCAGAGCTACTCAAGCAATCCATGTTACAAACTTAAAATGATAATGATGAAATTGAGATAAGTAGTGGACTATGTAGAGATCTAGAGACATCAAATGAAGATCTCATTTAGTTTGTTATATATGTTTAATGCTACTTGTGAAATATTTGAAAAGAAGAAATTTTTTTTACTCATGATAATGCTAGTGCTACTTATGATGTTATTATATCTTTTGAATTTGTCTTTATTTTACATTTAATGAAAAAATATACTAGATGATATTCATAATCTTTGTCAAGCGTTGCAATGGAAAACCAAGATATATTGAATTTCATTAATTCTAATTTCTACTACCATATCCAAAAATGAGGGAATCTTTATTCAAAGATGTTATACTATTATTATTATTATGTGAGAAGCATGATGTTAAAGTTCCTTATATGAATGCATTATATATTTCTAGAAGAGGTCGAAATCGCAAAATTGTTGACCAAATCTCAATCGAGTATACTGTTGTGTTAACTTATTTATTGATACAATGGATACTCAATTGCAAGAACTTAATAATAAATCGATTCAATGACAATATAAAAGAATTACTTACTTTTAAGTTAAACTTTAGATCCCAATTATAAATTTTTTTTATGTGGTTAAAATATGTAAACTCACAAAACGACTTTATTCTCGTGACTCGTTACACATTTGAATACAAGCTCGACATTATGAACTTTGAATACAAGCTCGACATTATGAACTTGATATTCCTAATCATGTTGAATTGAGAAGTCTATCCATAATTCTTATGCAATACAGAAAATCTATACTATATCTTTTAATTGATCATTTGATTCTCTTGGTATTGACTCTCACTTGTATAGTTGTATGCACTGATGGAGAGAGTGGGAATTCATGGTATGGAATCATGAAAAATCTGGATCTTATACTGTTAAAATGTTTTTCGCAGGTTTTCTATAGAGAAGAAGGTTCGGCAGAGGGTCAATTACTCCTCCAGTTTTACAAAGCCTCTGGTCAAATTTGGTACCTTGTGGAGTTTATGAAAAGCTAGAAATGCTATGATCTTCGTAAGGAGTTAAATGTGGCCAGTGGCCACAATCAAAGAGGAGGGGTTATTTTGCAAACAAACCTGAGGTGCATGAGCTTCAGGGGTCATCTTTTCTCAAGAAAAGTGCTAATAGATATATGAATCTTATTATGGTATTGATATGTTTTGGATTGTAGCTGTGTAGTGTGTTTTGTTGTGTTATACTCTTGTGCTTGGTCTGATTTGTTGTTTGTTTGAGGGTTTTTTTTTTGTTTCCCCCGGTGTTCTCTAGGTCGATAGGTCAAAGACTAATAGTCGGTTGGTAGGTCAAAGACTAATCCAACGTGGATTACTCCATTTATAAGGGTCTGTCACTGACCAATGAGTTGCTACTTGTACAAAGCAAAATTCAAACTCTCGACACTTGCTTAAGCAGACGAGTGAGCTGACCACTCGACTAACCCAAATTAATTGTTTATTTGAGGTTCTATTTTGCCTCTACCCGGTTTTGGGTTTGTTGAGATGTATCGAAAAGAACCACCAAAAGATATTTTTCAACTATAAATATTATCAAAACAAAATAGAAGAAAATTTGCTAAAAGATTTGACAAATTTTATTATGGATGAATTTGAAGATTTAAAGAAACCTTGCATTCTTCCTCCCTTATAAAGGTAGAACACACAAAGCTATGTAGGTCGAAACGGATCAAGATTAGCCAAACCCTTTGGTGATGAAACTCAATTGTAGGTTGTTCCATCAAAAGATCAAAACTAATAGTTATACTGTTATAGTAACCATAAAATGATGTTCCTAAGAAAGACCAGCATCAAGTAACTTTATTCAGATCAATTGATACTAAATTAAACTACATATGTAAGCACTAGTTGAACATAGAGGCGATGAGGCAACCTTAGACAAGAACAAGTCTTCGTTATCTAAAAATTTTTTGTACCAAAATGGAAACCGCAGTACAAGATCCTCTTAATGTTAGAAAAAAAGGGAAAAAAAAAGGTTAATAAGTTATAAGATTAGAAGAAAATTTGATACACTAAGAGGATGATACTCAATAGTTATCAGAATAAGAGAAAGCTCTTTCTTAAGCCTTCCAATTAATTAATAGAACATAAACAAACCTTTCAGACTCAAAACTCGGTATCATTGTGCTCTTTTTTTGTCTTCAGATCTGGGTTCAGATGCTTGAACAGGATTTCTTGTATGTTTAGATACAATGCTTCCCTGGTTTGCCACTACAACTAGTTATTTAGCAATACATAACAAAATGATGAACGATTAGAACGACATAAACTCGGCGAATAATGCAATTAACCACCCTGAAACATTGGTTCATGTGCAATTTACAGCTTCTATTAAGGGGTAATTTTGTCAATGATGTAAATGAATAATTTTGGAAAAAGAAAATGTTAACATAAGTCTTTGGCACTGCTTGATTACTGCATATACAAACCAAAGTTCAGGAGGGTTAATTGCACTTTTCTTGTTCTAGGAAGAGAAACATTATCCCATAAAGTTTAAATAGATCATAAGCTAAAAAAGCAATGAGCAAATTTTGAGTTGGTATAAACAAATTCTATGAGAAGGAATGCTAATAAATTACTAAAGCATGAAAATGATTTACAAATAGAACAATTAGACGTCGTTTTATGCATGTAACCATTTAACTCGGCTTATTGAGACAACAGTTAGTTGTTTTATAAAAAGGGATGTGATCAACCTTTGGAGCTCTTATCTTTTTGGCAGTAGAAATTAGAAAGTACTCCTGATGAGAAATCAAAAACATGCACCTATGTTGGAGGATTACCTGCCGGAGTAGATATTCGATCACCAGGCACAATGGCATGGCTAGAACTTCCAGTAATGGGCAACCTCCCGTGAAGATCATGTGGGATACCCGTGTCGTTCTCTCCGCTGTGCAAGTTACTATCATTTGCCAGCTTTACAGAAGATTTTGGTGAGAATGCTGTTGACCATGATCCGCCATTTGACCCGGCTAAAGACATTATAACATCTGCCTGCATATATTAGATGAAAACATGAAATCATGTACCCTCATTCTGCATGCATAGAATTTCAGATCCTAAATAATGACATAAATTAAGACTTTTCTATAGTATGCACCTTGAAATTTTCCAAGAACATCATAGCTGCTCATTATTTAATATTTAAACACAGCAATAGATTAAAACATTGGAAGGGACTATACTCTATAGCATCAAGTGATCAATTACGCTGACCAAACCTAATAAGATAAGGCTTAGAATCATTATTGTTTTGTTGTTGTGTTGTACTTTTTTTTTTTTTGTTTACCCAAACGGTATCCCCCAACCCGACAGGTTAAGGACTAATCCATCGCGGATATGAGCTCCATTTAAGGATCTGCCGCTGGCCAATGAGTTGCTGTATGCACAAGGCGGGGTTCGAACTCCCGAAACTTGCTTAAGCGGACGAGTGAGCTGACCACTCGACCAACCCAAGTTGATACCGTGTACACAAGATTAATAATAAGGTTAAAAAGTTTAACATATCCTCACTATATTTTGATTAAAGCAAACAATTAATATCCTAAATATAGATACCAACTAAAACAAAGACGATGAATTTCGTGATGCTCATATTAATGTGATAACCAATTTGTCATTTCCATGTCCAGAAAGCCTTTTCCAAAGCAAAGCATGCCCTTTAAGAGCCTCTCATTGTCCGCATCAGCGACCTACTAATTTTGATTTTGTAGCAATGTACCTATTTAAGTGGTTTTACAGAAGCTTATTATCATTTTAATCCATTGACACCAATGGTTACACGCAATTTTAAGGTATATTTAGGATATACAACTATATGAATACTAATCATTCTGGTCATAATCAATACTTGAAAACTTTCCAAATAGATATCCAAAAGCACATTTAAAAATAAATAATCACAAAGCACACGTACTTGCTCAATACAACTAACCAAGTAACCAATATTAAGAGATTACCAAAAGAGAAATTTGCTGAAAACCAGCATAACAGCATTGAATGCCAACAGATTTTGAAACTCAAGGCAGTAAATGGGATCCCAAGACGCATTGTAACATCTTGCTGCTAACTTATAATTTCAGGAAAGAGATCATACAACATGGCCCAACATTTGCACCAAGAAGTAAAATTAACCAAGAAACAAGGTAACATTGGATCTTCTTTAAATTGATGCTATTGAAAGAAAATTTAATGTTTCATCTACAAATCAGAATTTAAGCGCAAGCCTAGCACAATTTATACCCCAAAGGCCAACCTTGTAAAAGTTTGATACAACTAGCTATAGCAATAAATTCCAAGTCTTAGCTTTTACTGGAAATATGTTTTGGAAAGTCAAAAAAATAAAAATAAAAATGAGTTCTAAAATTTCCATATCTCAGCCATAGAAAAAATTTGGAAAAGTTCAAGACAAAAACCCTGAAGAAAATAAAAAGCAGACAAAAGGGGAACAATAACCAACTTGATCACTATCACAACAAAAGCCACCATTACAGTTTCCCACTACCACTGGGTAGGGTTGACAGCATAATTAAATGATGCCATGGTGTTCTATTGTGAATCACACACCCTTAGGCAAACCACTAAATCTAAATCCTTCTCAAGAGTTTCACCTATTACTTTTCTTGGTATCTTTATTGAACTACCATTCATTTGATGTACTTGGCTTATTCATGCCTCCAAATATTTGCTTCACATGTGATTATACCACTAAAAGCAAGATTCTTTTCCACAATAGGTGGTGCTATACCAAATCATATATTAACAAAAAACCAGAAACAAGCTATTTCCCCAAAATATAAGGTTGACTAAGGGTGGGTTTGGTAAACCTTATGCTTTTCAAAAGTTGCTTATCTTTCTTGGCTTTCCAAAGATAGCTTTTCAAAAATTGCAACAGTTATGTTTGGTAAAAAAAAATAAAAGTGGCTTTCAATAAACTTTTAAGTTACAAAAATAGTGTTCGGTGAAATTACTTTTAATTTTTTGAATTCAATAGTTATAGTCATAAGCGTAATAAAGTACATCTAGCTATTTATTAACATATAAAATTATATTAGACTTTTTTTTTTTAAAAGCATAAGCTAGCATTGGAAAAAATCTTTATATGTACTTTCAAAAGCATCTCTAGCCTTTAAAAACTAAAACACAATCACATTGTATTATTTTATTCAACAAACACAAAGTGAGTGCTTATGCTTCTGAAAAGACAAGCACCTCTCCAATCAGCTTTACCAAAACCACCCTAAATGGATTAATAATAAGTACTTTCCTATTACAAGTAACTTCTTTAATTTCCCAGTCATCCTGTATTCTGTCATAACTACTGTTGTATGTACTTCAAACACTATTGTGACAACTAACACCAAAAAATCATTAATTATTTTCTATTATAAAGAGCCAATCAACAGAATATATATTCTGGAATACTAAAAGAAAAGTGCACAAGTTCTCATCAGTAATTGAAAATACACCAATAGTGGTTTCCACCCAAGCACCATAACATAGCAATTGCATTATTGGTTGCTACAAATCCTTTTACATTGCAATTAAAAAGTAAAACAACTTCAGATTGATATGGTACTTATGTAAATCAACACAGCTCATTATTTTGCACTAGGTACCATAAAGAACTATGACACAAGGTTAAATCAGGCCTTCTCCAAGTCCCATTGATGAAAGAACATATGGTGTTTCATCAACAGCTAAACATACAAGAATTAAGTGCTTTCATCTACTGCTCAGAGTCTGCCGAAGTCAAGCATAATTTATACAATAATCTTCAAACCTATCCAGTTCTTAGCTTTAATTTAACATTAGAAAATTATTTTGGAAAGCCAAAAAGTAATAGGAAGTCCATAAACTCCCAAAAGAAGCAAACATGTTGGAAAGTACAAGACAAAAGTACGAGGGGAAAGAAAAGACAGAAAGGGGAATAAGACTGATCTTAAACACTACTCCCAACCAACAACAACAACCAATCCTTAACCCATTAGCTAGGCTTGATTACAAGGATCAATCGATACTATCGTGCCCTATTGTGAACCACGGCTATAGACAAAACACTTAAAGCAACTCCGATCTTTTTCACACTAAGTGCTACCCCAAATTACTTCCCAGTAAACAATTGACAAGATTTTTCCTACTAGAACTACATGGGATAGGTAAAATAGATAAAACAGCGTTTTTCATGTTTTATTGTAAGCCATTTCTAAAGACAAACCATTTCAATCTAAATTCTTATAATCAATTTGTCAATAACACCAAAAGCACTCTTCCATTTTGTCCATAAAGCCTAAATCCTATTGTTTACATCTATTTTTCCATCATTTTTGTATTATAAGTGCTATACCAACTTTAAACACAGGTATTCTTATATAAAGAGCAGCATATACATTCTGGAATACCAGAAAAAGGTTAGGATAACTGTTCAAGTAGAAAATACTGAATAGTGATTTTCCATCTGGGTGCCAAAACTTAAGCAGAGTTGAATCAATGATTGCCACAGAGCTTTTTTCAGCTGCAATTATAGGTTCAACAGAGGCACAAGATGGTGCAATGACAAAGTAAAGCAAGCTCTAGCAACTACATTAGAGTGGTATGGTTTCTATGGAAATCAATCCAGTATATCAATACATGTTTCTCAACAATAATTGGAACAGAAGCATAGTTATCATATAGGAGTTAAATTTTGCTTGAAAAATTGCCAGTCAGCCTAATTAATTAGAGGCCTTATTTCACTGAAAGTAAACATGTAATAAACAGATACGGCAAGCTACCAATAAGACAGACCGACCTTGTGAGGGTGGACATCATCGAAAACATGAGCCTGACCCCCATAAAATATAGTCATCTGGCGGCTGGAAGATTTTTGGCCATGTTGACTGCAACCAATACCAAAATGAACCAAAATCAAGTAGCTTCTCCATTTTGTGAGAGGGACCAAAAGTAGAAAGAACCAAGGTGGAAAGATTTACCTTGGAAGTGCCGATGATTCGGGGTCCACTACATTACTTACAGTCTTTGTCCTGCTTCCACCAAGAAACCCTGCAGATGATGATTTCTCAATGCCCAAAGCAGTTGGGTTTATGGAACTTAAAATGCCAGGGCCCTTAATTCCTGTTCTAGATCCTTCATCAGCAGCTGACTGAGAAATAAATGAAGGACCGGCATTGGCATCCCTCATTTTGTTTGAGGCTATTTGGTGTACAAACGGCGTCAGTTGACCTCCACGCGGGGGATGCTGCATGGAAGGGCCAACATTCATGAGTAAAGATCGTTCCCATTTATTGGCATCAAGCTTGGAATTTGTAGGAGGCTGAAATAGAGAAGCAGACATTGGCTTCAGCGACTGCATACCGAGCAACACTTCGTCATCATTTGGCCTTCTAAGCTTCTCTCCTCCGGCAGCACTACGAAGGACCTGTTTCAAAATAGAACTTTTAGATATCAATGAGTATAGGAGACAAATCAAGAGCACCTTTTTCTTATTCAGTAATTGTAGACACAGGATAGGAAAAAAGAATTATTCGGCATTTCAATCAAACCTTCATCAAATGAGAGTTTTGAAAGGAATCAGGGACCATTTGGAAGGCATCTCTGGAGGAACCCATAAAAGTAGAATCAGAATTGCTTCTCTTGTTTCCCACTAATCTGTTGCTTATCTCGGTGCCAGAAAAATCACTTCGTGGACCATAGTATGGAACCCCTTCAAGATGATTCCCTACCTGTTTTTCTATCAAATTGATGAGGGGAAATACATTACATTTATAGAAACAAGAACCATTAAAAGATTTCTTTAAGTAAGCAAGCACATCTACTCAATAGTAATGCCTTATAGTTTTCACTATAATTGACAAGACAGAAGTCACAACCATAGTTTCACTCTAATTGCTATTCAAAATGATTGATTAAATTCAGCACTCCAAGTTGTAAAACGAAAAAGGTGGCCACTCATTAAGATTATTAGCAAAAACCCAATGAAAAATAACAAATGCAGAAAAATGAAAAAGAGAATCAAGCCCAAAACAATCGTGTAAAGCAATTGGAACAACTCCAACGCAGAATAAACGCTGCCATTAATTAAATTTACATTACCCAAAATTAAAAAAAAAATTAAAAAGCTACTACTATGTTAAGCTAAATACTCTAGACTGAAAGCTAATGAAGGAAATAACTATTTAAGGAAAATAAATAAATAGAACAAAAATTCCAAAGACACACCAAAATTATGTTATTAAACCATAAGAATCAACCTACCCTAACACTGAGAGAGAGAGAGAGAGAGAGAGAGAGAGAGAGAGAGAGAGAACAACAACAGTGGATGAGAATTGATGCATAGAAACAGATCACAAGTAACAAAACAATGCTCTTCAAAAGAGTTTTTTTTTTTTTTTTCATTTTCAAAAAATAATTACATAATGCGCTTATGATGAAAAGAAGTTTTTCTTAAATTATTTATTTAAAAATATTCACTGAAAAGTTTGAACTAAGTATGGAAAAAAGTGGAGTTACCAAGTTAGAAAGAACAAAAAGATTGCATTTTAAGGTTAAACGCAAATGGCGGGTTGGAAGGGGGTACTACTACTACTACTACTAACTCGGTAACTCGGTGAGTGAGTGACTCACCGGAAGCGATGTCGGAGGCGGCGGAGGAGGAGAAGGGGCCGCGTGCAGCGGCGGAGGAAGAGGAAGGTGAGAGGTCAGTAGAGAGGCGTATATCGTTGTTGGGCTTCATGCCGAGAAAGTCATGGAGAACATGGTGTTGTTGTTTTTGGGTGCTGCTACCACCGCCATTGTTGTTGTTGTGATGATGGTGGTGTTGCTGTGGCTGTGGCTGTGGCTGTGCCATTTCTCTCTCATCAACTCCATTTTCTCATCACCATCATCATCATTCAGAGAAAGAGAGAGAACAAGGAGAACAAAGACAAACAGGTTAAAAGAGAGAGAGAGAGAGAGAGAGAGAGAATAAGTGTTTATAGTGTGTGTGACAGAAAATGTGAGCCAGGATTAAAAAAAATCTAAAAAGACAAATTAAAAAAAAATTAACTATTTTGTGTTCTAAACACTATTTTAAAAATATAATAATAATTTTTATAAATATTCAATATTTTTTGAAAGTATTTTTGTTATTTTCTTTACTTTGATCATTTTCTCTACATTAAAAAATTATTGAAATTTATTTTAAAAATAATCATAATACTACATAAGAGTAAACTACTATTTCTACCCACAAAATTTGAAGATGTTGACATATTTATCTATCGAAGACAAAAATTACCATTTGTACCCATAAAAAATTATTTTTGCAAGCAAAATTATCCAAACCCTAAAAAATTAAATAAAATTTCTAAACTACCCTAATTTCCAGTCTCCACCACTAGTACCATCGTCTTCCCCCTCTTCCTTTTCACCCCTTTCTAAACCAAAATCTATTTCAGAGAGCCAGCCTCCCCATTTTCTCTTCTCTCTCTATTACATGCTATTGTTCTCTCTGGTGGCGTCGTCGGAACCCACAATCAGACCTTCCTATTTGAATTAGCAAGGTCCGGCACCAACACCCAACCGAGAAGCAAATCAACAATATCAGGAAAATGAGGTTGAAAGCACCTCAAGAACTTTAATGATATCAAAGTGATAACCCCAACAAGCCTATGCAACAAGCTCAATGAAGTTCTCTCATCCTCAAGCAGCACCTGACAAGCTTTGAGAATTGGCAAAGCATATCTCTTAGCTCCACGCCTCCATCAATATCCCCAACATTAAGAAACTCACGCAAACCTTTCAATGCCAATTCCTTCGTCCCATCAACGGCGTTGACATTGCTTAACAAGGGCAACGCCCAACCTATGAAACGGTCAACCAAACCACCAAGTATAACATGATTCAGTCTCCCGTTTAATGTCACAGAAACCAAACAGATCACTGCACATAGTGTACCGTACACTACAACAGTCGCTTGCCTAACCTCATACAACCTAAAGCAAAGAACGACAAAAGATAAAATTTTTATCAAAAAATTGGGGAAATTTTTAAAAACTGAAAATTGGAGAGTGGGGATTAAGGTTTAACTTGTCGGAGAGGAGTTGGGAGAGACCTTGGGAGAGGAAGTGAGCGGAGTGAGTAACGAGGAGAAAGTTGTAAAGGTAGAGGATGGCGCTGTGGAGGGAAGCGATGGCGGCGAGGCGAGGGGAAGGGTCTGGGAGCGCGACCGATGAGACGGAGGTGGTGGACGAGGAGGGAGTGGGAGTATTGTCGTCGAAGGGGAGGGTGACAGAGAGAAGGGCGGCGAGCTAGTTGTGGTGGTGGTAGTTGGGGATGAGAGTGGTGGTAAAGAAGAGTTTGGGTGGTGGTGGAATTTGAGATTAGAAAAGTGGTGGTGAAGATAAGGGTAATTTAGTGATTTTAGGTAATTTTTTAGTGTTTGGATAATTTTGTTGTACAGAATCCATATTTCATGGGTACAAATGGTAATTCTTTTCTTTTGTGAGTAGATATGTCAACGTTTTCAACTTTCGTAGGTAGAAATGGTAGTTTACTCTACTACATAATCAATAAATATTCTAATTTTTTATTAACACTTGATTAGTAATAATTTGTATCTATATTTACAGAAATTTTGCATGTAAGAAATATATAATTTATACTTATATTTATTAAAATTTATATACATGAATCAATATAATTTATATTCATATTTTTTAGAATTTATATATATGAACTAATAAAATTTATTTATTAAAACTAATTTAATATTTATATTAGTAAAATAATAACTAAAAATACTAAAAATTATTGGCCCTAAGAATTTTTCTTATTTTAATATAGTTAACCTAGTTACAACTTACAAAAAACAAGAGGTTTCTCACCTTGAAAATAAATTTGAAGTTTTTTTTTAATCTCCTTTTAGTAGCAATTTAGCATCTAATTAGTTAACTAAAGTGGTGTTTAATTTTGAAAACAAAATAAAATATGACATTAAAAATAAAATTAAAAAATAAAAAATAAAATTAAAAAATAAAAAATAAAATTAAAAAATTAATATTTTTATATTTTATTATTAATAAATTAAATATAAAAAATAACAAATTATAAAAATTTAATTAAATCTCGTTTATAACAAATTTAGGAAAAAATATAATAAAAAATATGATTATAAAAAATTAATAAAAATAATAAAATAAAAAATAAAAAATAAATTATACCTTTTATTAATATCTCAAAAAAATACAAAATATATTATCTAATAGTTTGAAATATAATATTTTATTTGTCAAATATAATTTTATGTTTTAGTTTGTAGTGTTTGTGTCGATAAACAAACGTAACTTGATGGGCAAATTTGTTCTTTTTTAATGTTATTAAATCCTTAGAGTTTGTTATGTAGTAAAATAAAATAGATTATGAAAGAGATAGTAATAATTTTTTTTTACTTAAATTAATAGAACTTTTTGAAATAGATTCTGATTAACAATCAAAATCAAAAGGAGAAAACCAAAAGCAAAATAATACTTTTTTAATAAAAATTTGTATGTTAATTAATCTATGAACAAACATGTTAATTAAATTTGTTCAAGAAAAAAATAAATACAATCTCAATTTAGTCTTCGAAATTAAACACGGTAACTAATATGATATCTTCGAGTCAAATTTTATTACGATTATGTTAGCTTAGTATTGTGCGACAACAAACTATATTGAATCTATTTCTATATATGAAAATAGAAACCAAAGTGAAGATTAATGGTGGTAATTTACCGAGTGATGAACAAAAAATTTGCAAAATAGAATAAAAAAAAGTTGGATACTCAAATAATTATTATAAAAGTATAAAAGGTGGTCATGATAGGCATATGCAAGTGCGTATAAGAGACGGAAAATTTTGTACCCAACTTAGTAGGGTGTCCCAAAATAGTCCTTATCATGTTTTTATCTATATAATGGTGTTATGTTACAAAATCATAAATAAAAACCATATGAGGGAGAAGAACACGTTAATTATCTTAAGATAGAAAGTCAGTTGCAGTCGATTTTACGTGAAGTTGATACGTGAAAATCGTTAAATGATTTGACTGATTTGACTAAATTTTCATCTAACGGCTTTCAGGTATCAACTTCACGTAAAGTCGACTTCACCTGAGTTTTTACCTTATCTTAAACACAAGTGTTAGATAAGATTTTAAAGGGCGTGATAATCGAATTAATTATTATAATTTTTAATAGAATTAAACTTTAAAACTAATTTTCTTTTTTTCTTCAAAAAATCAACAAAAATATGTATGAAAGAATTTGAGATAAATAAAAATATACTCTAAAATTTATAAATATTAAAATATGCCTAAAAAATTAATTTCAATAAAAAATATATTTCAAACTTTACAAACGCACTAATGATATGATATTTTTGTCCATAAAAATTAATTTTTTGAGTATATTTCGATAATTTTTTTTATTTTTTATGTGTACTTTAAAAGAAAAAAATAAATAGGTTTTTAATTTTTTAATTCGAAAATACAAAAGTTTCTGACTAATTAAAAATACAAAATTTTTTTTAATCTTCTAAAATACGAGACATTTAAGTTCTTTCGTCCCAAATATATAAAAACAAATCAGTTTTCTAAAAAAACTTAAATATTTCATATTTTAAAAGATGAATAATTTTTATACTTTAAATTAATCAAGTCTTCGAGATAAAAAATCAAAAACTTATTTATAATTTACTTATACTTTTATAGTTTTTCTTATTTTGTTGTTTTTAATAAGGATTTTTTTATCTATCCGTCAGTGCTTTTAGAACTAATTATCAAATTGTCATAGATTTTGAACAAGGATGAAAAGCAACTTGGCTATTACTAGGCCAAACGGTTTCTTATTATATATTATGTTTTTTTAAAATATATTACATAATCATATATTATATTTTTTAATTAATATATAATCTATAATATATAATATATTTTTATTTTATGTTTACTCTTTTTAAATTAATTCTTTATATAATTATTCAAAACTATTAAAATAAATATTAAATTTTATTAAATATTTATAAAAAGTAAACAAAATTTTTTTTATTTATTATAAAATATTTATTTTTTAATTTATATATTTAGTAAAATTTTTAAGTTTTTACATATTTATTATATAAAAGAGTAATGTTATACATCCAAATTTTTTTATCAATCAAGTTCAACCAAGTTAAACAATAAGATTTAGAGTAATACTATTCATAATTAATTTTATTGATATTAGACCAACTTATTTAAATTTAGTTAAATAAAAATATTTAAATGTGTAATATTATTCTATAAAAAAATATGTATAGAATTTAAAAAGCTTAAGATAAATAATTTTAACTTGTATTTTTAGAGTATTTGTTAACAAAATTTTTTAAAGAAATTTAAAACTTCCTCTTGATCAAAATATTAAAAGATATCTTTTTCTTCGTCAAATTCTCGATAATGAGAGTATGTTTGTCCGATATAGTGTTGCATTGTAATAACTAAATTTGGTTAGTCTAATGATTTAGTATTGAAATTTTGAATTTTATTTTATAAATATAATAATTTATTGATAAATAATAAATTTTTAAATAAAACTTTCATCTATAATAAATTAATTTTTAATCTATTAAATTAAAAAAATTACCGTAGAAACTAAAAACAGTGTTGCACCGTGTTTTTTTTCCCTCTTGAGAGCTGAGTGGGTTGGGCGTGTTGACGTGAGTATGTAATAAATAAACTTGTAATCTTTGTCAGATTTTGTTCTTTGAGAGAGAGAATAATGAAAGAGAGGGTAATTCTCACATAATTGGAGTAATAATGGGTATTAAATTCACAATTTCAGAACATTAAATTCCGTTAATCCGTTCTGATGTGATTACGTTACTTTTTTCTCCTCATTAGTAGCGTATAATTAGCGTTACGAGTTTACGACATAATAATCATCAAAATCAGCTCTAAATTTATAAAAACAGTTATTTTAATCTCAAAAAATTTAATATGGAATATAATTTTTGGTCAAATTCTTCTATTATTCACTAACATTAACTAACGACATGACACGATAATAGACAGATCAATTCTTGATTGAAAATTGTGATGGACAAATCAGTCTTTATAACTGTTTTAAAAATTAGATGCACATATCAATCTCTATCTCTATAGTTATTTTAAAAATGAGATAAACATATTAATCTTATATCTATTTCGGAAACGATATCAAATATTATTTTTTTTAGAGTAAATTATCATTTTTATTCCTAATATTTGGGGTAAATTTTAAAGTTATCTCTAACATTTAAATCGTCTTATTTAAATTTCTAAGGTTTTAAACTAACTCAATGTTATTCTACTGTTAGAAATCTGTTAACAGAATTGACGGCGGGAGAAAATTAAGACGATTTTGAAACGTTGAAAACTTAAATAGGATGAAAACGTTGAAGACAAAAATGATACATAAAAATAAAATTTAATTTTATCATTCAATAATATTAATTTTTTACCGTACATATATTTCTTAATCACACCTAAGTGAATTACACTTAATCACATTACTTTTATTCTAAATAAATTTATTTTTTATAATTTCACTCTTAAAAATTTTTACTTATCATGAAATATTTGTAGAATGATTAGTACATAAATTTGCAAAAAAAAAATGATATAGATACAATAAAGTAATGTGATTCTAGTCATTCTACAAACATTTCATGATAAGTAAAAATCTTTAAGAGTAAAATTATAAAAAAATAAATTTATTTAAAATGAAAGTAATGTGATTATGTGTAATTTACTTAGGCGTGATTAAAAAATAATTGAATAACTATAAACTGTAAAAAATTGATATTATTAAAAGATAAAATTAAAATTTAATTCTATGTATCATTTTTATTCTCAATGTTTTCGTCATATTTAAATCCTTAACGTTTTAAAATCGTCTCAATTTTGTCTCACGGTTAATTTTATTAACAGCTCTCTAACGACATAACAACATTAAATCAATTTTAAAACGTTAAAAACTTAAATAGAACTATTTAAATATTAAAAACAACTTTAAAATTGGCCCAAAAGAAAAACAATACTTTACTCTTCTTCTTTATAACTTCCACTCAACTTCAGAGACGCTGTTACCCAATCAATCTCATAAAAGCTGTCAACATAACTTTTTTTTTTCTTCTCTTTAGTCAAAAAGATTATCAAAACTAATCATAAAATATTGAAAGAAACCAACAATACTCACAAATGATTTAGGTTCATTTAACAAATTTAGCCAACCAAACCATTAATCCCTCTATTTGTATCAACATAACCAAATTAAATTAAATTTGTCACCATTTGCCATTTATTTCTTCTCCTTCCTCCATAACCTCTTTCCACTTCTTCATTCCATCTCTTCCTCTTAATGTTAAAACAAACAATTCAAAACCTCATTGCTTTCAATAAATTAAAATACATTATTATTACCCATGGGTTCCTTTTGAAATTGTTGGCTTTATTTTTCTTTTCCTTTATTTGGAGCCTTTGATTGGCATTTCTCTAGAATGAGACACACAGAAGCCACCAATTTCTGGCTTTGCACAATGGATTCTAGTGAAATTATTGGGATTATTTTGAAAGGAGGAAAAGAAAATAATTAATAATAAAAAAAGTGTGATGAGATATTTTAGGATTGTTCTAGTGATAAAAAAAATTTACATGTGTAAGCATGGTAAGATAGTGTTTGTTTTGAGGTATTGAGACAGAGACTGAGAAACTAAGACTCAGTATCATGTTTATTGGTTTAGAGATTGGTACTAAAATTTATGTCTCTATCTCTAAAATTTCAGTATTTCAGTACCTCCAAAAAGTAGGGACACAGGAGACTAAAATTTTTAGAGATGGAGACTGAAACTTTAATAACATTTTATACCTAAAATACCATCATTTCAATTAATTAATTCCAATTTTACTCTTTGTGCAAATTAAATTAGAGTTTCATTCTTGTTTCAATTTTTGTCTTCTATTTCGCACCAAATAAAAACACCAAATAAAATACTGAGTTTATTTCAATTTCTATCTTTTAGTCTCAGTTTTTCCGTCTCTGTCTCTCCACCAAACGCTACCTAATGTTACTCAATGGAGATAGTTTAAAACAAGGGGTCACAAAATAAACGATGCTATACATCTTAATTGGAAAGTGTATATAAATTAAACTAACATACGAATTTGTCTAAAGTGACATATTATGAACTTAATATGGATAAAATTTTTGTTAATTGAAGAGCATTTAAAAATCCTCTCTTTAAACAAAAATGTTATTTGATTTTTTTTTTTTTGAATACTAAGATATTCGTAAACGTGTTGTTTTTATAAATAATATTCTAAATCAGTTCCTAAAAAGTTTTTATTTGGAGACTTTAATTCTCAATAAACTTTAATTATTAAATTAGTCTTCAAATTTTTATTCCGTTAGATCAGTTTCTATATTATATTATTCGTCCATCTAAAGAGATTATCTTAAAATTTTAAAATTTCTTAAAACTATTTATGTCTTTATTTAATAATAATATAAACTGATTTGTTTAATTTTTTTTATCAAAATTTGATATAAAAATTAATTTATCTAATAACATAAAAAATAAAGGATTGATTTTGATTAAAATTTATTGAAAATTAAATTATTCGACTAAAAATGTTTAGAGACGGCTTTGAGATATTACTATTTGTTTTGGCACTACAACTAAAAAAATATTTATAAATATAATATTAAAAATATTATTTATATACAAAAATTAATTATTATATATTTATGTATAAATATATATATAATATAATTATTTTTAATATATATTTTATATCTTAATATATATTCTATATTATTGTTTAATTTTAATAGTTGATTTTGATATACATATACCTAATATAGTTGATTTAATATACTATTTATATCTTTTTGTTTGCCATCATCATCATTATTTTCAATCTATATATATATATAATTAATATGGCTTAGCTTTCATTTTTTTTTTGTATAAAGTGGTATGGCTTAATTTAATTAAAACTTCAATAAAAAAAGTGTACATGTATCATTCCCATATCCATTAAAATATGTTATACCATGGCCCCCCATCTTGTCCATTAACGTTTTTTTAGGGTTGCACAATTATTAGAAGCTCATCCTTTCTTTATCCTTAGGCTATGAGGGGAGCGGGGAATAATGGAAAGATTCTTGAATTGTGTTTGGTTAGTGTGTTGTTGGAAATTATAGTATCTTTTTGGCTTTTTGTTAGCGTGTCCTTACATGAGTCTCATGAGTGATTATCATAACTACTAATCCAAGTTTAATGTAACTGGTTATAGTTGGAAGTTGGGAAATCTTTTAGGTCTTAAATTATATGGATTTTGCTTATAATAATTAGTGTTTTCAAATTCAATTCGTCCCACTTTCAATGTTGGTGGTGGTTCAATCAATCTTTCATAGTCACATAATTGGTGGGTCAGAAGAAAAAAATTGATTGAAGAATAGAAAATCAATTCAAATAACGTAGTGAAATCTAGGGTGCACGCAGATCGGATATGGACAAAATTTCGATTTGATCCGCACTAAAATTATTGGATCGGATCGGATCCAGTATCTGCAGTTTTTAAGGTTGGATTCGATCTGATTCGATCCGCACATTTGCGGATCAGATAGGATATCGAATATATCCACAAAACACAAAAATATTTTTAAAAGCTTATTTTTATTAAAAAAATATCAATAAAATTTATTTTTCTATTCTTTTAAATATGTTTACTCTTAAAATAATATTAAACATACTTTTTTTTAAATAATAAATTAAAATAATACAACATATATGATAATTATTAGTTGAAATAAAATATAAAAAGAATATTTACTTATTTATTTCTTTATTTTTGCGGATACGCGGATATGCAGATCGGATATGCGAATACCAACACAAAATCCGCAATCCGATCCGATCCGAAAGTCTTGCGGATCGGATTCATGTCCGCAATTTTCGGATCGGATTCAGATAAACACTGCGGATATGCGGATCAGATCCGATCCATGAACATCCCTAGTGAAACCACTCACAAAAATATGGTTAAACAATTGAATTAATTTAGTTATTAGTTTATTAATTTAGAAGTTTAACCAATTTAACTGTGATTTAATTAAAACAATTGAATTATAATAAAATAATATATAAATTATAAAATTATAAATATTTTTTAATATAAATCTTATAAATATAATACCAATTAAAATCTCATAATTTTATGTAAATATAAGACAATAATCAAATAAAAAAAAAGTCAAATATCATAAATTAATATAAAAATTTATATATGCGCGCATAAAATCCATTATAATATATATTATATGTTATAAAATGATAAAGAACAAACACAAAAAAAGAATATTTATCTCTTTAATTGTATTTCATTTCTAGTTTTTCCTTTTTTATCCTATAATTTTTTATATGTATTTAGTTTGAATTATATATCTTATAATAGTATCTTAAAGATAAGTAAAATTCATGATTAAAAAAATAAATAATAAAAAAACCAAGTATTTTTTTATGTAAAATCGGTGAACAGTGTTACATAACATAAAACATCACCTACCGTGCAACTTCAAGAAACGTAATCCAATACATTAAATTAAACCTAAAATAAAAGCTGAAAGCCTGAAATAATAATAATAAATATTAAAACTAAGTCCAAATACCAAATACTTAAATATTTAGTCCAACTAGTTTTTAGAACCTTATTAAAACAACTACCATATGTTTTATAAGAATTAAAAATCAACCGCTTACTTTAAAATATAGAAGAAGCACGTTTATATTTATAATCAAATTTTATATATTTGAGAATTTTATTATTATTAGAATAAATGTACGAATGATATTATTTTGTATTGAACATTTTTATACTACTGCTTTAACTCATGTTGAACGTTTTACTGTAGAGTATACAGATGAGTGACTTTGCGAGCTCTGTGAGGGTTTCAACACAAGTTCATGACCTAAAACAATGTAGTACAAAAAAAAGTCAAAGATCGGGAGCAGTGAAGGATCCAGAAAATTTTGATAGTGGGGTAAAATTTATATAATATGATAATAATTTTTATAATAAAAATAATATATGTATATAAAAAATTAAATATTAAATTATCTATTAATCACTATATATCTATGTATAAATACATGTATTGTTTAATTTATTTCCAATGAATATTTTATATTTTAATATATATTTTATACAGATAATTATTTTTTATATACATATAGCATGATTATTGTTATGATTATGTTTTATTATTGTAAAATATGATTATCCTTCAAACTATCTAATATACAAATTAAAACACTAAAATAGTAATTTAAATAATAATATATAATTTAAAATTCTATTCTTTTAGGTTTTATATTTTTAAAAAATTAAGTAATTTTTCTCTTAACACTACCATCAAAATTTTTCTCTTTCCATATATATTACTAAACAATTATTTAAAAATTCACTTCCCAACACAATTAGAAGTCGACTCTTATTGATATTCATAGTTAAAAAAGTTCTTTCAATTAATATAGTTACTACGCAAAAATTAAAGCTAATTTGAAAAGATGATAAATAATATTCTTTTGAGTTGATTTTTAAAAAAGAATACTAATTTCATTTAAATCTGAGAATTGATCATTCTAACGAATATCTAATATAAAATTTTTAAATTGACGATTAAGTACCAAAAGTTGAGTAAAAAATTATTGTGGGGTCAAATTTAATAATCTAATAGGGGCAAATAAATATTATTATCATATACTACTTAAAAAAATTCCAAATTGTAGTGGGGGCGCTTGCCCCCACACCACTGTACTTGGATCCGTCCCTGATCAGGAGGAGATTGATCTGAACAAAAAAGAAGATAGTATACAGATGGTTGCGAATAATTCAGCTGGATCTACTATTTCGCAGAAAATATCTTATAAAGAAACATTACTTTCCTCTCCTGGGGATGCATGGGAGGGGAATATCGTGGATGTGGCAGAGGAGGAACCTAATCCTGAGGATCGATGGTACATAGATATGGAGGCACAGGAAAAGGAAAATAAAGCTTTTGATCCTTGTTCGACTATTCCGGAATCAAAAGATGAGTTCGATGAATGGTGCAAGCCATGGCATGCTGCTTTAGTTGTCAAAGTTTTAGGCAAAAGAGTCGGCCTGGGATTCATGGAACAACGTTTAACTAGGGATTGGGTTAAGAAAGGTAAGATAAATGTTATCGATATGGATCGTGACTATTCCGTATACGCGATTCTTGTACGACACTGAGGCGGTCTCGAGCCAAAATGCATCGGGATCAACGACTGAAGACGCTAGCCACAAAGCCACTAGCGTCTTCGCCACTTTGCTGAGATTGCTGAGTTACGTTGCGGCCTCCAGTCTCTACATGTAAGACTCTTATGTAACACATGTTATTATGTAACACATGTTATTATGATTAGGACGACAATTGTGCAGTTAATTAAAAATTTTATATCACAAGATCAAATGTTTACTCATATAATGATACACAGACCGCTGATCAGCAAATTTTGCCTTGTTCTCCTTCAAAGTGTGGGTGTACTTGAAGGTCTCCACCAATGTTGCATCGCAATCCAACGACTTCGACTGCACATATTGCATTGAAACAATATGTTAGGATGCCTGCTAATAATATGTTAAAGAATATAACTAAATTAATAACAAAATTAGAGAATCTACATACCAGCCTGACCTTGGTCTTCATGAAAGTCGTTGAGCCGTCGGTATACTTGGAAGACCTAACTGATGCCCTATTAGCTCTATTTGTGAGACGTTGATGCTTAAACCCCGTATCGGTCTCCCAGTGAACATACAGAGTCTTCTTGATTTCCGAGCGGATCTAGGAAGTGAGGTGGTCGCGCCTCTCATGTACATCCTCCAATATCTATTGCAGTCGCCTACCCATTCAATGGTCATATATCTTCTTGATGAGGGCATTGTGCTCCTTGTCCCATATAAAGTTCAGCTGCACAAAGACACTTTAAAATTTGTTAATCAAAATATATCGTATTAAACAAAATAGAAAATACAAACTAGCTAATAAGGTTTTGCTATATTAAGTTTTTACCACCCACTTATGAAACCATTGCTCTCTGGTCTCATAGGGGATCTTCTTGTAGTTCGGCCATGGATGGTCATATATCATCTTGATGACGCTGGTCATCTCCTGAATACATGCGTTATTATTTGGCGCAAACCTATCAATAATTCACAAACAAACCAATACGACAATATAAATTAAAAGTTCAGAAGCAAATAACCATAATATGTAAAGATTTTTTTAGAAATTTTGACAGAATTTCGTTTATAACTAGAATGCACCATAAACTCTATCCATCAATAATTAACTTAAACAACACCATTCTCAACAATCAATGAATCAATAATCATGATATATCAAATACTTTTAGCAGTTCAAACCTACAATCCTAAATCCTCTAAAACTAGAATCAATAATCAAGAATCACTAATAACGATATATCAAACATTTGCAGCAGTTTAAACCTGCAACCCTAAATCCACTAAAACTAGAATCAATAATCAAGAATCACTAATCACGATATATCAAATACTTTCAACAGTTCAAATCTACAAACCTAAATCCACTAAAACTAGAATCAATAATCAAGAATCACTAATCATGAATTATCAAATACTTGCAGTATATAAAAGACTTAAAGTAGTACTTATGCTGTTCCGCCATCAGGCCAAATTATCATTTGTACGATGGAAGGTGGTGGAGGAGAATCAGTTGGCTGGCTTCTGTGAGAGGATTCCGGTGCCGCGTTGTTCGTCGCTGGAGGTGTAAACCCCGGTTAAATTAGTAGATAATTAGTCAATAAATTAGTTTTTGATAAGGAAGATTAGAAACGCAAATATTATATCAAATTAGGGTAGAAATCATCGCAACGAGAATTTTGACACTAATTTCGAAAAAAACGGTCCAAAATTGGACCGAACGGGCCGAACCGGTTGAACCGAATCCAAACCGGGCCGTGGGCCAAACCGGACCAGCCCTTTAAGTAAACCCACGTTCTTCTTCTCCCCATTTTGGCAGCGTCGAAGAGCATCAGGGGAGAGGAAAGAAAGAACGCCAAATCCTTACGTTAACTTCCAACTCTCGTAACTCCTCCGTCCGAGCTCCAATCGCCGCACCGTTTATGGCCACACGTTCACCGCGTCGAGCTCTACATTTCTACTGGAACAATTTCATAGGTAACTTGCTTTTTAACCTCAGCCTCTTCTTTTCCCCAATTTTCGAATTTTGAATAGGAATGTTGAATTTCTTTGATTTCTGATGTTTTAAGATCCAATTGGCTTGAGAAAAACGTTCACTCTTACTTATGTGAAGCTTGGGTAAGGTGATAATACGATAATTTTATTTTAATTTCATTAAATTTGAGCTTTGAGTATTAAATTGGATATATATGTGTTATGAATGTGTATTAGGTTGTGAATAAATAATTGGAGCTCGAAGTTGTGAATACTGGAACTTGGAGGAAGTGGATTAGTTGAGGTTTTGAGGGCTGTGTTCTGTTAGAAAAATTATCTTGGAATAATACTTGGGAATTGGCTAAGGTATGGTTTAGGTTTCTTGCATTTAATATATAATGTTCTGTGAAAACTTAGGCTAGATGACCATAGGATAAGTTTGATTGCATGTATATATTTAATACTTAGTATCCTGTTGATGAACATGGTTGGTTTGGTGCTTGTTGATTAACTGGTGATTTGGTAAATTATTGATTTGAGGTATAACTATTGTGGAGGTTGTTGTGATAATAAGGTATTTTGTGTTAAAAGCCTAGGTTTCATGAACTATGGTTCTTAGTTGAATTTTGGTTGTTGGGTTTGAATATTGTATGGGTTTAATTGTTGATCTGAGGTAGATTTATTGTGGTGATTGTTATAATGATGAGGAAGGGTATGTTGAATTGAAAAGAATGCAAGTTTGGACCCGAAAAGGGTGGCAAAGTCCGAGTTTTAGAGGAGATGCTGCCGAAATTTTATAAAAATTAGAGATTTTGTTTATATGATTATTTAAAAAGATTTAGATTCAAAGGTTATATGGTTTGATTTTGAGTTATTAAGTGGTGCACGAATTGTGACTCTCTTACAATTTCGCACATATGACCAGCAAGTGCACTGGGTCGTCCAAGTAATACCTTACGTGAGTAAGGGTCGAATCCCACAGAGATTGTTGGTTTGAAGCAATCTATGGTTATCTTGTAAATCTTAGTCAGGAAGTCAATTATGTTTATCAGTTGAATTGCAAATAAACAATAGAGCATGGATTAAAGGTTACTTGTTATGCAGTAATGGAGAATATGTTGGAGTTTTGGAGATGCTTTGTCTTCTGAATCTCTGCTTTCCTCTGTCTTCTAATTCACGCACGCACGTCCTCCTATGGCAAGCTGTGTGTTGGTGGATCACCGTTGTCAATGGCTACCTTCCATCCTTCCAGTGAAAACTACGCTCACGCGCTCTGTCACAGCACGGCTAATCACCGGTTGGTTCTCGATCCGGTTGGAATAGGATTTACTATCCTTTTGCATCTGTCACTAACGCCCAGCCTTCAGGAGTTTGAAGCTCGTCACAGTCATTCAATCCTTGAATCCTACTCGGAATACCACAGACAAGGTTTAGACTTTCCGGATTCTCATGAATGCCGCCATCAGTTCTAGCTTATACCACGAAGATTCTGATTAAAGAATCTAAGAGATACTCATTCAATCGGATATAGAACGGAGGTGGTTGTCAGGCACACGTTCGTGGTTTGAGGAAGGTGATGAATGTCACAGATCATCACCTTCATCACAGTTAAGCGCGAATGAACATCTTAGATAGGAACAAGCGTGTTTGAATGGAAAACAGAAATACTTGCATTAATTCATCAAGACACAGCAGAGCTCCTCACCCCCAACAATGGGGTTTAGAGACTCATGCCGTCAGAGAATACAAAGTTTAGATCTGAAATGTCATGAGATACAAAATAAGTCTCTAAAAGTTGTTTAAATACTAAACTAGTAGCCTAGGGTTACAAAATATGAGTGGACTATGATGGATGATGCAGAGGTCCACTTCTGGGGCCCACTTGGTGTGTGCTGGGGCTGAGATTTAAGTGAGTCACGTGCAGAGGCCATTTGTGGAGTTGAACGCCAGTTTTTATGCCAGTTTGGGCGTTCAACTCCAGTTTTTTATCCTTTTCTGGCGCTGGACGCCAGAATTGGGCAGAGAACTGGCGTTGAACGCCAGTTTACGTTGTCTATCCTTGTGCAAAGTATGGACTATTATATATTGCTGGAAAGCCCTGGATGTCTACTTTCCAACGCAATTGAAATCATGCCATTTCGAGTTCTGTAGCTCCAGAAAATCCACTTTGAGTGCAGGGAGGTCAGAATCCAACAGCATCAGCAGTCCTTTTTCAGCCTGAATCAGATTTTTGCTCAGCTCCTTCAATTTCAGCCAGAAAAATACCTGAAATTACAGAAAAACACACAACTCATAGTAAAGTCCAGAAATATGAATTTTTCCTAAAAACTACTAGAAATAGACTAAAAACTAACTAAAACATACTCTAAACTATATGAAATTATCCCCAAAAAGCGTATAAAATATCCGCTCATCATTAAGAAAATGAGCATGTTTTAAGTTTGATTCATTTAGAAAAGAATGAAGTATGTTTTGAATTAGAACTATTGATGGACAGAATGGGAGGTGTGATAATGAAGGATAAAGATTGAATATAATTGATGTATAATGATGAATGAGATGCGATTGAGAATGATGTGGATGTTGATGAATTATAATTGAATTATTTATATGGCTTATGAATTTGAATAATCTGAGATATGAGATTTCCTGGATAAAGTGACGTGGCTTGCCACCACATGTACCAGGTAGAAAACTCGATACTCTGTTGACCTTACGACGTAAGTGTGACCGAGCACTATATAAATTCCCGGAAATGTAACCCTCATTGAGCAATATTGATTATTTGAGAAAAAGCTATACATAGACTCTTGGGGATGCACGTCGAGGGACAGTCTAAGTTCAATTTAGACTTGTCGGGTTGGCTGGATAACCGACAGATGAGCCTCATCAGCCATAGGACAGGCATGCATCATATACATATTACTTGAATTACTTGCTTGTGCTTTAATTGGGTGTGCCTATATGTACTTGCCATGTTGAATGTGTATTTATTACATGCAGTATTTGTAACCTTCTTGTGCTTGCCTTTATCTGTCTATTTGTCTGTGAAATGCATGATGGAGTTGGAGGTATGGAGGAATGGCAGTATGGGACTTAGATTTAAGGTTAAGTTAAGTTAGGTTTAAATATTCTTAGAAAACCACCTTTTATGGCTCCTATTTAATACTTTAAACTCTATAATCTGAGTGTCGGCGTTCTAGGATTGCCTCTGGCATTTTCAGGACCTTATATATTATGTGTGTGGCACCTTTACCATACTGAGAACCTCCGGTTCTCATTCCATACTATGTTGTTGTTTTTCAGATGCAGGTCGAGAGGCATCTCGTTAGGCATCTGGACTCTTGAAGCGGAGTAGTTACTGGGTAGTTTTGCTGTACAGTGATGTATATATATGTACTTAGTTTTCTCTTCGCACAACTTATTCTTTTTTATCCTCTTAGAGGTTTATGGAGAGGCAGGATTGTGTTTATGTACATTTGGGTTTTGGATATGTATGTATATATATGTAAATATTCTCCGGCCAGTCTTGACTTCGCAGGCTGAGTCAGGAGCTCGTTACTTTGTATCTTTGACTCTCTGTTCCTGTTTTGGATTACTTTACACTTAACAGCTATAGTTTTCTTAGCACGCAAGTTAACTCGTTTCTTGAGCGCTGTGCTTTTATTTCGCAATTTTTATTTCCCTATTCTCAAGGCTCCTAGCATATTAAGATTTTCTGCTATTATATATATACATTTTATTTTAGAGGTCGTAATACCACACCATCTGTTTACGACTTAAGCGTAAAGCTCAGTGTGGTAGGGTGTTACAGGAGGCGGCGTCGCCAAGACAGTGGGCTACTGGGCGGATGAAGGCAGCGGTGTTCACGTAGATGTAGGGACATAGTTGGAGTTAGGTACCATGATGAACAACTGTTCTAATACACTCGCAACCTGTGACGTTACTAGGGTAGTCGGATTAGAGGAAAAAGATTCAGAATTCTCAGGGGTACCAATAGAAACCCTCCCTCTACCATGACCACGACCAATAGGCTAATTCGCAATATCTCTATCTGTTGTCATGTCTGCAAAGAGCATACTAATTAAAAATATGCTAAACATATTCACAACATCATTCAAAATGCTTAATCAAAATAAACTACATTAAACCTAATTAAAGAAATGCATTATCCGTTTAAATCAAATAAAACAAAAGAGGTAAGTGCACATTCTAACTTCACAAAGATTTAGCAATATATATTACTACATGTATAATTTTTTCTGTATGCAAATAAAAAAACATCCATAAGTCATCTAAAATTATATCATATTTAATTTTTTTTAATTTACTATGATTTTCATCAATATAATTAATTGCACTGACTATGCATAAAATAAAGAACTACTAGAATGATCGAGAATTAATTATTTTATTACATAGAAAAATTAGTTTAACAAAAAATTGACCCGTATTAAAGTAAGTTTAACCAACTTCACAAACATTTAGTAATATGCCTATTTGAACAGAATAACTTAAACTATATGAAATATATGCATTTAAACTTGAGCATCACCAATTTACTAAATTTAGTTGCAATCCAAAACCAACCGCACAACAACAACAATATCACATCATTACAACATTAGAACTCAAACAAGTCTAATAAGCTAATATAATCCTATCTTAACTACGTAAATTCACTAAACAAAAAAATTATTTATAACTAAATCATAATACTAATCAATAACTAAAACTTAAATTAATCCTAAATTTAACGAAAATAAAAACAGAAATTTATTTACAGAAAAATGCAGACACAGAAGTGGACGGTAGAATGTTGGTGGTGGCCGGCGTTGTTGGTGGTGGCTGGCAGAACTGGATGGCGGCAAGAGGGAGAAGGGCTGCCAAAGAGGATGCAGCGATGGGGCTAACACGCAGCGCTGCTGACAGAGCGGCAGGGAGGGAGGGGTTAGAGAGAGAGAGAGAGTGGAACAAGAAAAGGGAGAGAGAGTGGGAAAAGAAAGGATAGAAAGAGAGAGAGAGAGAGAGACAAATTTGAAATGAAGGGGGAAAGCATTCGCATTTGAATTTAGGGTAAAATTACTAGCGAATTTATCGTCGAAAAAATCTGACCGAAAACTATTGCAGTTCACCAAAACACAGTGTTTTCACTAAATGGGTTTACCGGCGAATTTATCCAACGGTAAATCCGATACTAACTTACACGCCTATTTTTTTTTGTTTTTTTTCAATTATTACCGACGAATTTACCGTCAAAAACGTAAATCTGTCAGTAATAATTTAACTGACCAATTCGACGCTTTCACCGTCGATAAATTTGCCGTTACTCTATGACGTTAAATCCAACAATATTTAATGTTTTTTTGTAGGGTATACTGAACAAGGTTAAATTAGATCTATACAAGAGTAATCTATAATAGATATACAATGTAACATCTAGATTATTATTGTGTTTCCTAAACTTTCATAAGCCTAAAGCTTATGAGGTGAAGATGAGAAGTTGCTCCAATAGCATATTCTTCATCAGTATGTAGACTTCTCAAATGTTTCATATTTGTAAAGGTTCTCGAATTCTACTTATATAGTCTTAAGGTGAAAAGAGCCTATGAAAGTATATTTTAACCATGGTCTTTGTGTAACCATACATATATGCTAAGGATGGAGTTGAAATCATTTTGGCCCCTGAAATTTTCGACCGGCCTCAATTTTGATCCCCAAAGTTATAGTTACCCAATTAACATACTCAAATATTAGATTGTGTCCCAGGTTTGCTCTTGTAGCTATCTCCGTTAACGGAGATCTGATGTGGCACGTTAAGTTGACAAAGTGTGTATCCACGTGGCACCCGACTTGCCAGAATGGATGTGTGATGAGTGAATGACGTAGCAAAAGTTGAATGAACTCAATTTCTCCAACAAATGGAAAAAGAGGGTTGCAAATTGAGTTCATTCAACTTTTGCCACATCATTCACTCATCACACATCCATTCTAGCAAGTTGGGTGCCACGTGGATACACACTCTGTCAACTTAACGTGCCACATCAGATCTCCGTTAACGAAGATAGCTACGGGGGCAAGCGTGTGACACAATCCAATATCTGGGGGTGTTAATTGGGTAACTATAAATTTGGGGGTCGAAATTGAGGCCGGTCGAAAATTTTAGGAGCCAAAATGGGTTTCAACTCGCTAAGGATGATATGGTTTTACTTATGTCAACGCCTTAAGCCATTTTTTGGAAGTTTTGTATGTAGTGCTTTTTTGGGCGTTATTATTTTAATAAAAAAATTTTTTTAATGAAAAAAGATCTTTTTTTTTTACTTTTTAGTGTGTTTGGCAAATTTTTAGTAGTAAAAGTAAAAGTACTAGAAAAAAAAACATCTTTTTTGAAAAGCTGTAATTTACATATTTTTTTAAAAGATCTTTTTTTCTTAAAAAAAAATATGTTTTTCATGTAATAAATAAATAATAAAATATTTTTATATTGTTATACCCAAACATAATTGATAAATAAAAAAATCTTTTTGTATGAAATATCCAAATATAAAATTATTTTTATTTTTTTATAAGATTTTTTTAAAAAAAAATAACTTAAAAAAATATATTTTTTTAGAAATTCATCCGAACAAGCCCGTAGTGTCTTTTTTATATATAGATGAGATATGAAGCTTTTTCAAACTATTTAGCTTGTTGAACATGCTTAAATTCAAAGGTTGGAGTCAAAACGAACTGTTAGTTAATGGCTATTTGAAATAAGCATTTTTGCATCTTTATCAGTTTTTCACTGTGAAATTTCATGGAAGAGAGGATAAAATAACTTTTTGGCTGTTTGGTATGCTTGATGGATTCCAGGATACAAAGTTTTGGTTACATAATCAGATCTTATATTCCAATTTGAGGGGTTATTAGTTCTTATTTTTAGACACCATTTTTAGATAGATCTATATTTGACACATTAGATATCAGTTTGGTTTTGGTAACCATTTATAAGAATAAATTTGAATAAATTTTGATGGTTGGAACTGAGTATTTTAGAATGGTTGATATGTTTTGGTCTACGAGTAAATGATAAAAAATCGAAAAAAGATATTTAATCTGATTGATTTACAATTTATTTTGGCTCACTACGAAATATAATAGAATTTTATGCATATTATATATACTAATGTATCAATAGATAATAAGGTATTTATTGATTCACTTTTATTTATTAAATATGTGTAAAATTATAAAAAAAAATATGTATAAAAATATTAAAAGATAAATTAAATAAGATGATAAGTGATTTATACTTTAATTAAAAGATCAGTTTTTTTATAAATTATATATAATAAAAAATATTTTAGACTCTTTCGATATTTTCATTATATGGAACATTTTGAAGTTATTATAAAATTAAATAATTTTATTAATATGGCAAAATATATTTATATAATTATTTGAATTACTTGAATAAGAAAGGATAAAGTTTTTTTTTGGGGGTCAAATAAGGAAAAAAAGAAGAGCATTCAATAAGCTAAATCTTGTTGCAGAAAGTGCAGCAAACTAATAAAAGAGTGAATATTTCATTTCACTCCTGACAATTATCTCGAAATAACAACGAGGTCTCAAAAAAAAAATATATATATTCAATCCGATTCTTGATATTTTTTTTTGTGATTGATTAGTTTCTGTACCAAAAAACACAATTTTAATTTTTTTTTCACAAAGGTCTCATTGTCCTTTCGAAGTAATTATTAGAGGTCAGATTAAATTTTTTTTTTTTTTCAAGAATCTCATTGTCTTTCGAGATAATTGTCAGGGACTAATTTAAATTTTTCACCTAATAAAAGAATTACTGTTCCAAGAATGGTTTGAGATTAAATCTCTCACACAAAGATCAGAGTCTGATATATGAACATAGTCCATTCTTTCACCCACAGTATCAGATTGCATCCAAGGATAAAACCAAAAGAAGTTTGTAAGCAATCCAACGTTCCATACGAGTCCCTCTTTGAACTTTGAAGCTGCAGTTATGATATCTTTCGAAATGTGGGAGGATCCTTTAGTAGATTAGATACTTAGAAGATCCCCATTTCTTACATATTTGTGTTGATTCTAACCCACAATTTGTCTTTATTGGAGAGAAACTCTTGAAAAATAAAAGAACAAACAACACATACTTACGAAAAATATATAAAATAAAAAAGAATGTATTGGATGTATTTGTTGTGTATATTTTATTAAATGATTACATATATATTTATACTTCTTTTTTGACATCTAAATTTTAACACATCTTAAATAAATAAATACTTTAAAATAAAACTAAATATAGACAATTCATTTAAACAGTGATTTTTATCTATTCTTAAATTTTAACCATTAAGTTTATTTTTAACAATATTCCCCTTTAAATTTTATAATTTTCCGACTCCAATCATAATCCTTAACTTTTGAAAAACATAATATTTCAAAGACTGTGTGAAAATGTCGGCAACTTGATCAAGTGATTTTACATACTCAACCTCCAAATGCATGTTCTCAATCCATTGTCGAATGAAATGATACTTTGTCTCTATGTGCTTGTTTTTGTCGTGAAACACTGGGTTCTTTGCTAAGGCGATGGCGGACTTGTTGTCCATCATGATCTTAGTGGATTCAACTTGCTCAAAATGAAGTTTCTTTAGTAGTATCTTCAACCAAATTGCATGACATGCACAGTGGCAGCAACATATTTAGCTTCACAAGTTGAAAGAGTGGCTATAGGTTGTTTCTTTTAATACCATATTTTCTAGAAAGAAAACAAATCCAGTAGCACTCTTCCTGCCTTCAATACCCCAGCATAATCACTATCACAATAGCCCATTAATTTGAATTAATATGAAACTAAATAAAACACGCCATACTCAAGAGTGTCTCTAAGATAGCGAAGAATTCTCTTGGCTGCTTTCATATGGGTTTCTGTTGGATTCTCCATGTAACGACTAACTAACCCAACTGAAAAAATGTCAAGTCTAGTAAAGGTCAAATACCTTAAACTCCCTACGAGGCTTCTAAATAATGTTTGATCAACTTTTCGTACACCTTCTTCCTCTTTAGAAAGTTTAACTCCACACTCCATAGGTGTATTAGTAGGATTGCAGTCCAACATGTTTCTTCAATAGCTCTCTTGCATAAGCCTTTTGTGAGATAAAAATTCTATCCTCCATTTGTTTCACTTCGATTCTCAGGTAATAAGACATTAAACTCATATCACTCATCTCAAATTCTTGAGCCATTACCTTTTAAAATTCTTCAAACATTATTTGATTATTTCCTGTGAATATAAGATCATCTACATAGACACAAACAAATAACAAATTTTCTCTTTCCTCTTTCACATAAAGTGCATATTTATGAATGCACCTAGCGAAGCCATTGTCTTGAAAATACATATCAAGACGATCATTCCAAGTTCTTGGAGCTTGCTTCATTCCATAAAAAGCTCTTTTAAGCCTTAACACTTTATCTTTACAACCTTCAACAACAAAATCCAAAGGTTGTTCAATGTAAATTTCTTCTAGAAGATTACCATTTAAAAAAGCAGACTTCACATCCATTTAGGGGAATTTCTAGTGATTTTATGCTGCAAGTGATAACAATAGCTTTATCGTTTCCAAGCGAGTAACAGGAACAAACACCTCATCATAATCTATTCCTTGCTTTTGCTTATACTCCTTTGCAACGAGTCTTGCCTTGTACCTTTCTACATCACCTTTAGCATTCTTCTTAACTCTGTAGACCCATTTGACTCCAATAGCCTCATGACTACTTGGAAGTGATGTAAGTTCCTAAGTGTTGTTCTTCTCAATTGATTGAATTTTCTCCTCCATAGCTTGTATCCATTTTTCATCTTTGACGGCTTCTTTAAAACTCAAAGGCTCATCTTTGGAGAGTAGACACAATAAATTATCATCCTCTAGCATTTTAGTTTGCTCATAGAGATTAGTGAGACCTCGATATCTGTGAGGGCCTTTGCTTGAACTAGAGTATGGAGATGACGATGATGATGATAGTGGGGTTAATGTTGGTGTTGAAGGATCGGTTTTATCTTGAACTTCTTGCATTGGAGCGTCTTCTTCCTCAAAGTAAGGCAAAAAATCATAAATAGCTTCATTTTGTGTAGTCTTGTCCCACTTTGTACTTTCTTCAAACTAAACATCTCGACTTATTATTACTTTATTGTTGTCGAGATTGAAGAACTTGTAGCCTTTAGTATTCTCCTCAGAGCCAATAAATACGACCTTTTAGCTCCTATCATCAAGCTTTGATCTTTCTGCTCAGGAATTTGGACATTATGCAATAGATCCAAAAAATTTTAAATGTGACACATTAGGTTTTAAACCACTCCATGCTTCTTGAGGTGTTATATCTCTCAAATTCTTGGTAGGTGAGCAATTTGAGAGATAAACTATACATGCAACTGCTTCTCCCCATAACTCTTTTGGCAATGACTTGCTCTTCAACATTGTTCTCGCCATATTTAGAATTGTCCTATTTTTTCTTTCAGTAACTCCATTTTGTTGAGGTGATCTAGGAACAGTCAGGGGACGCCGAATACCATGGTTTTCATTTTGAATTCATTTGAAGTGAATTTTCAACCTCTGTCAGTTCTAAGAGCTTTTATCTCATAACCACTTTCCTTTTCAACGAGGACTTTGAACTTCTTGAATGAATTAAATTCTTTGCTCTTTTTCTTCAAGAAATAAACCCATATTTTTCTTGAATAATCATCAATGAAAAGTAGAAATTAAGCACTCTTACCAAGTGATAAATACTTGATAGGTTCACAAACGTCTGCGTGGATAAGCTGAAGTGGTTTGATAGCTCTTGATTTGGACTGCTTTGGAAAACTCTTTCTTGAATATTTTCCAAGTAAGCAAGCTTCACATAACTGATGAGGATGATCATTTGTTGGAATTCCTTTTACCATCTTCTTTGTTCCCAATCTTTTGAGCCCACCAAAATTTAAATGTCTATATTTCATATGCCAAATCTATGATGGATCTTCGATACATGACTTCAAACATATAGATCCACCACTTCTCATGTTTAACAAGAACATACGATTTTTTGTCATAGAAACCTTAGCAATAAGATTTTCATTTTCATCTCTAAGCCAAAGATAGCGATCTTCCATGACTATCTTGCAACCATTCTCCATAAGTTTCCCAATACTCAAGATATTATTCTTCATCTTTGGAATGTAATAAACATTGGAAAGAACCTTATGACTTTCATTCTTCAGCTCGAATAGAATCGTCTTTTTGCCATTGATCTCTACTTATGATTCATCACTAAAACTCACGTGTCCTTTTACGTTGGTGTCGAGTGCTACAAATTTATTCCTATCACCTGTCATATGGTTGCTAGCTCCATTGTCAAGATACCACGTACTATCTTCAAAATTTTGATCTTCCTTGAGCGTAAGGATTAATGTTTGTTCTTCAACATCTTTACTATGCACAACAAGTTTATTTTCTTCTTCTTTGGATGTCTGACACTCCCTAGAATAATGTCCATTATTTCCACTTGAATAACATTCAATTTGTCTTTTATCAACCGTTATTTCTCTTTCACGACCTCGAGAAAAATTTTGATTTCTTCTCTCTTGAGAATAATTTTTCTCATTTCTTCCTCTTCCATGACCATGTCCTCATCTTCATCCACGGCCTCAACCTCGTCCTTGTCTTCCACTTTTGTTGGCTTCTCCTTTAGCATTTCACGAAAATTTTGCCTGCAATACATGCTCCACACGTTCTTGCTTGCCTTTATCCATTCTTTCTTCATGAGCCCATAAGGAACCATTCAACTAATCAATGGATATCGTATCCAAATCTTTGGACTCCTCAATGGCTACCACCACATGGTAAAATTTTGAGTTGAGAGAATGAATGATTTTCTCAACAACACGAACATCTTCTAATTTTTCTCCAAGCCTTTTTATTTAGTGAACTACCACCAAAACTTTGGTGAAATAATACAAAATGGATTTAGTCTTCTTCATCATTAGAGACTCAAACTCAGTCCTTAGAGTTTGAAGACAAATCTTCTTCACATTTTCAACTCCAATGACAGAATTTTGAAGAGTATCCCAAGCTTTCTTTGCGTTTGTTATATCAACAATCTTCTCAAACATATCATCTATGTAACAACCTAGTTTTCGGGTACACAAGATCTTTTCTGAAGATACAGAATTTTCTAGAAGATCAATGAAGGGAACATCTCTACTATATCATCAAGCACCTCAATCTACATCATCATCATCATGTCATCACTAAGCAAGAACCTCTTTTGAGGCAAGCTCGACAATGCGGTCACGGAGAACCTAGTTTTTGAACCATATCCGTTAGGAGCTTTTGATTCTGGTTTTTGTAAATAGTCTCCGTTTGACGAACCGAACTCGATTCATGAGAGAAGAGAAATAGTAATATGACATTATTATTATTATATTAATATTAGAGATGCTTGAATAATATTATAGTATTATTTGATCTATTTTAGTTAAAAATAGGAGATCGGTTTAACCGGGTTCACAGTCTATAGGTGCAGGTTAACACCAGCACTTTCTGATAACTTTAGCAATACTAATGCCTCATCATATACCTTCTATTCTCATGTTAATCATGTTACTAGTGTCATTTATACAAGTAGCTCAGATATTAATCTCTAAAAGTTGTGTTAAGTGTATGTTCTAATACATCTAGTTCTAGTAATTATACATCTGAGATATTTTAATATTATTTTAACCACCTCCCAAGCTAACCAATCACAGCTCTCCCATCACCCCCAAGACCTCCAAGGCTGCCTCATTTCTTCATTATGGCCGAAAATCTCCAAGAGAAAGAAGAGAGAAAGTTCTTGGTTCATAAATCTTCAAAGCTTGATTTCTTCTTAACTAAAACTCAAATCAAAATTCCAATCCAACCAAAATGATCATCTCTTCTTTCTTTACATAACCATGTAACATATCAAGGCTGAAAATAAGGTGAGATGGCTGTTCCCTTCTCCTTTGAATTTGGTTTTCAAGGAAACATGCATGAACATGTGTTTTCTTGATATTCTTCCTTAGGAATCATACTTAGCTTGACTTGAGGGCTAAGAAACCTCACTTTCCAGCACGTTTAAGGTGAGAAATCCCTTCCTAACATGTTGATTAAGGTTCGGTTAGTTAGGGTTTTATAGGTTCAAAGTTGTTCTTGATGTGTGGTGCGGTATTTTACAACCACACTTACTAACCGGTAAGTGCACCGGGTCGTACCAAGTAATACCTTACGTGAGTAAGGGTCGATCCCATGAGGATTGATGGATTAAGCAACAATAGTGTTTGATAGGATTAGTTAGACAGACAGAAAAGAGTATTTGAATATTCAATCGTGCAGAAATTAAAATAGTAAAGTAAATAAATTGGGAAGAAAATATGGAGAAAATAGTTAAGGTTTCAGAGTTATCTATTTTTCCGGATTAACTTTTCTTACTAACTATTTTAATCATGTAGGATTTAATTTATGGCAAACTATATGTGACTAGACCCTAATTCCTTAGACCTTCCTAGTCTCCTCTAAAATTCATCAACAGCCAATTCCTTGGTCAATTAATTCCAATTAGAGGGTGATAATCAATTTCTAGTTTATATGCCACAAAAACTCTAATTACCCAAAAATAAAAGGATTATATGTCACGTATCCCGTTAAATCCAAATAATTAAAATTTAGGAGAAATTGTTTTCAAGCTATTGTTCAAGTAAAGAGCTTTTCCAAGTTTTACAGGAACTCAAATAGAAAGAGGGTCATACTTCCGTTCCACCCAAATTCATAAAATAAAGAGCGAAAACAATTCTTAAATTATAAATTCATACATAAATTAAAATAGAAAAAGCAATAAAATTAATCCATAGAAATAGACAGAGCTCCTAACCTTAACAGTGGATGTTTAGTTGCTCATAGAAAAGAGAGAAAATTAGGATTGTCAATTATGTTCCCCTGATGGGATGAGGTGGAATCTCCCACGGACCTCTCTACAAAGGAAGAAAAGTTTCTCCCTTTTTATAACTAATCCTAATAAATTTAAAAATCTAATATCTAAAACTAAAAATTAAAATAATATCTTTTCCTAATTTAAGATTTGAATTTAAATTTGAATTAATTTAAATAATCAAGTCTTCAATGGATGGATGGGGATCACTTGTTCTGTCCATTCTGCAGCTTCTAATATGTATTTTCTGGGCTGAAAACTGGGTCAAAACAGCCCAGAAATCGCCCCCAGCATTTTCTGTATTTTTCTGCACGTGGCGCATGTGACGCGTCCGCGTTGTCCACGCGTTCGCGTCATTTGTGCAGATTCCAGTCCACACGTTCGCGTCAGGCACGCGATCGCGTTATTGCGATTTCCTTCATTCCGCGCGGTCGCGTGAGCCATGCGTCCGCGTCGGTATTCGCTGGTCATCTCCTTGGCTTCTTCTCTTTCTCTGCAGAAACTTCATCAAATCCATCCGAATGCTACCTAAAATAAATAAAATTGTACGAAACTCAAAATAGCATCCATAGTGGCTAAAATATAATTAATTATTAATTAAACTCAATAAATTAGATGCAAATTCACTAGAAAAAGATAGGAAAGATGCTCACGCATCAATATGTTTTAGGAGAAAAAAGTGCTCTAGGAACACTTGAAGCATAACCGAAATTTGGAGTAGCAAATCAAGGTAGGAATTGGTAAAATTAATCTTGATTAATTTTTTTTAGATGTGTGATTATGACATGGTTTGGTTATGTTTGAAATTAATTGTTTATATGAGTGATTCTTGTTGAAATTTTGGTGAAAATTTGATAAAATTTGATGATATTCAAGCTATGAATTTTGTTCTTGAGGGCTGCTGGAATTTTGAACCCTAACCCTTAAATTGAGGTTGATTTTGTGTTAAAATTAAGTGGAAAAAATGGGCCTTTAGTGGCTGCCAATTTATTATTAATTTTGGTAAAAATCGGTTACCGAAAAGATTGAAAAACGAGTGAAAATAGAGAAAGAATCTGAAGAATTTACGAAGAACACGAAGAACACTTTGAGTATGATGAAGAATGTAACACTCTACCACACTGAGCTTTACGCTTAAGCCGTAAAACAGAGGTAGTGTGGTATTACGACCTCTAAAATAAAATGTTTACATATAATAGCAGAAAAAATTATAATATACTAAGAGCTTTGAAGAATAGATGAAATAAAAATTGCGAAATAAAAGCGCAACGCTCAAGAAATGGGTTAACTTGTGTGCTAAGAAAACTATAACTATATATCAAGCATAAGAATACAAAAGTAGGAATAGAGGGCAAAGATACAAAAAAAAAGCTCCAAACTCAGTCTGCGAAGTCAAGACTGGCCGAAGAACACACACACACACACATACATATCCAAAACCCAAAATTACATAAACAAAATCCTGTCTCTCCATAAGCCTCTAAGAGGATAAAAAAGAACAAGTTATGCAGAGAGAAAACTAAGTACATGTATATGTATAAATATACAATCCAAAAATTAACCTGACAACCACTTCGCTTCAGAAGCTCAGACGCCTAAGGAGGTACCTCTCGACCTGCATCTGAAAAAAAATAACAACATAGTATGGGGTGAGAACCAGAGGTTCTCAGTATGGTAAAGGTTCCACACATATAAGATATAAGGTCCTGGGAATGCCAGAGGCAATCCTAGAACGCCGACACTCAGATTATAAAGCTTATAGTATTAAACATAAGCCATAAAAGGTAGTTTACTAAGAGTATCTAAGCCTAACTTAACTTAATCTTGAATCTAAATCTTACTGTCTTTCCTCTTTACCTCCATCTCCAATAACATATATATCACAGACAAGTAAGCAAATAAGGCAAGCACAAGAAGGTTACAAGTACTGCAGGTAACAAATATACATTTAACATAGCAAATACACTTAGGAACACCCAGTTAATGCACAAAAGGTACTTCAAGTAATATGCACATGATGCATGCCTGTCCTATGGCTGATGAGTCTCATATGTCGGTTATCAAGCCAACCCGACAAGTCCAGTTTGCTAAACCTTTGGACTGTCCCCCGACGCGCAGCCCCATGAGTCTATGCATAGCTTTTTCTCATATATATATATATATATATATATATATATATATATATATATATATATATATATATATATATATATATATATATATCAAATCGCTCAATGGGGATACTACTCCCGGGAGTTTATAAGTGCCCGGTCACTCTTACGTCGTAGGGTCAACAGAGTGTCGAGTTTTCTACCTGGTACACGTGGTGGCAAGCCACGATACTTTACCCAGGGAATCTCATATCTCAGATCATTTGATTTTTCAAGCCAAGTATCATACATGATCATCTGTAACATTTCATAATCAATTTATCACTTTTCAGCTTTACTTCACCTCCAAGTCATCTCCATTTCCTAACTTCATCTGGTAATCAGGTTTGTTACTATTACTTATGACAAAAGGAATGAAAATAGAGGTTTAGAAATTTGAAATAGAGTTTAAAACTCAGAAAAATCATGTTTGCTGAAAAAGAAACAATGCGTACGCGTGGCTCACGCGTACGCGTGGGAGTGTTAAAATGCAGCTCGTGCGTGCGTCCCCTTGTCATGCATACACGTAGGTGAATACTTCAAGTCACGCGTACGCGTGGACATGCATGCTGATCCATTACGCGTACGCATAGGGCTACTCGCGTACGCACAATCAAAAATCCCATACCACGCATACGCGTGGACGTACGTTTTTCCAAAAACCTGATTAGGCAGAAAGCTGCAGAATTACAAATTTTTAACCAAATTTTCGACGCACATAACTTAATAATTTTAAATCGTTTTTCATCCGTTCTTCGAACGGCATAAACTTCACGAACCAAATTTTCATTTAAACAAGTTGGAAATAAATTGAAGGTCCGGAAGCCAAGTTATAGCTCGCCGAAGTTCGGCCCAAAACCAAAATTTTGTAAACTTACAAAACCTCTTCCTCATTCAAAACAAATCCCATGATACCAACACAACAACTTGCACTTTCTAACACCAAATGTCCTTCTTCCTCAACACAACAACCACCATGAGAGTCATACTTCACACCAACAATAATTACATATACACATGCCAAATCCCACAACCAAAACCATAGTTCACAAATTACATACTTATATCCTCAAATCAATAATTAACAATTTGCTAAACTATCAACTAATCAACAGCACCATATCAATCCATGTTTAACAACAAGATACTAAACAACAATATACACATACATTTCAACTTATCCTATGATCATCTAGCCTAAGTTTTCACAGAATATTATATATTAAATGTAACTTATGTAAGAAACCTAAACAATACCTTGGCCGGTTTCCTCGTAGTGATCAAGGCAATTTATTAAAACCAACACAGCCCCAACAACCTCAACAAAATACTAGTGTTCAGCTTCCTCCAAGTTCCAATATCCACAATTTCAAGCTCCAATAATTTATTCACAACCTAATACACATTCAGAACACATATATACCCAATTTAATACCCAAAGCTCAAATTCAGTAAAATTAAAATAGAATTATGGTATCCTCACCTTACCCAAGCTTCACATAAGTAAGAGTGAACGTTTTCCTTAAGCTAATTGGATCCTAAAATATCAAATAGTAAAGAAATTCAACACCCCTACAATATTTTCGAAAATTGGAGGAAAAGAGTGGCTGAGAGTAATTAATGGCTTACCTATGAAATTGTTCCGGTAAAAATGTAGAGCTCGACACAATGGTCGCGTGGCCACAAACGGTGCGGCGATCGAAACTCAGATGGAGGAGTTACGGTGATTTGAATTTGGAACGAGGGTTCGGAAGTGTTTTTCGTTCTTCCCTTTCCAGGCTTGCTGCAACGTGAAAATGGAAGGAAGGGGGAAGGGTTTTTTTTTGTCATGCGGATTGGACAGCCCCCAATCCTAGGCAGTACACCCATGTTTCACACACCCACACAACACACTCACACACACTACCATGGGTAGTATGTGTTCTTAAACAACACCCAACTTCAGCTGGGATTTGAACCCGGTGCACCTTCTTGCAAGGCAAACATAGTTGCCACTAAACCAAACCTTGCGGTGCAAGGGGGAAGGGTTTGGGTTCATTTAATTTCCTTTTGGGCTAGGCCCGATTCGAGACCGGTTCAATCGGTTCGGCCCGTTCGGTCCAATCTTGGGCCAAATTCTTTGAAATTAGTGTCACAATTCTTGTTTTGATGAGTTCTATCCTAATTTAATATAATATTCACATTTTTATTTTTTTTATTAGAAATTAATTTTTTAACCAATTATCTACTAATTTAACGGAGTTTACAAAGAACACATTTTTTATCTTAAAAAGGGCAAGGAAGTAATTCTTTAGGTGTTTGGGGGTTAATTTGTAAATATTAAAAGTTAAAGTGATTAAAGTAAATATTAATAGTTATGGATGGTAAAAAGTGAATTTAATAAGTTAAATGTAAAAGTAAGTTAATTTTCAAGAATTTTATAATAAAATATTAAATAATATTATTTAATTAAAAATAATAAAATAATACAGAAAAAGCAATTTTTCGTAAAAGTTTTAGAAAGACAACTTTAAATGTAGAATCTCATAATTTCCTTCATAAAACTTAGGGAGTGGTAATAATATATTAGTGAGGCAAAGACAAAGGGAAGATAAAAAGTTGAAGAAAAGATAAAAATCGAAGAAAAAGTCAGTAAAGTTTTAATGACAGAAACAAATGGTGATTAGTGAACAAACTAAGAACAACATAGTTAGTATTTGAGTTGCGCCTAGGGTTAGGTATAATATAAAAAGTTAAATTGTTTTAGTATAGACTTAATGAACCTATACTTGGGATAGGCTAACTATTCATACCGAAATTTACATAAGCTATAAACACATACGTTAAATAGAGAAACCAGAGCAGAGTAAAGAGACAAAGAGAAAAGAGTAATCAGAGTAGAGTAAAGAGACAAAGAGAAAAGAGTAATATGATAAAGAGAATAGAGAACAAGCAAAGGGCCTGTTGAAAGGTCATTTGTTGCATTAAAGCAACTCCAGAAATATTTGTATGTTCATCTGCTACTTTTCTGTTAGCCTTAGAGGTCCTGTAAGCTAAAGTTCACCTACAGAGAGTTATTATTCATGTAGGCCAAAGTTCACCTACAGTGAATATCAATTGTGTATCTCAGGGTGTTGCTCCTGTAGGCCGAAGTTCACCTACAGAGAGTTACTATTCCCGTAAGCCGAAGTTCACTTACAGGGGCGTCATTTCTGTAAGCCAAAGTTCACTTACAGATGTGCCATTTCTGAAGGTCGAAGTTCACCTACAGAAATTTGTTGTGTTATGTTTAGACTATTCCTGTAAGCCGAAGTTCACTTACAGGAGTGCCATTTCTGTAGGCCGAAGTTCACCTACAGAGATAAAGCCATATCTAGGACTAGTTCCAAGGTAATGTCGGGCTGCAGGGTGTAAACCGACATGTGAACTCATGGCCTACATAGGATAGACATGCATCATACTTGGTTGGACATTTCTTCTGTTATAATTTTTGTATGAATGTATGCTTTCTTTGTTTGTATTCTATTCTCTGTGTTTTATTTTCTTATATTTTTCTGTTTGTGTTTTGCTTTCTATTTTCTCTATTTTCTCTATTTATTTGTATCTTCTATTCACTGCTTCTCCGTATTCTGCTATTTGTCTACTGAACAACACAAAATTAATGAACTTAACTAATAACCCCGACCCTACTAAGAACTCCTCAGTTCTTACCCATTCTCTTCTCCTTCAGATGGAAGCATGAGTACCCATCCGTAGTTCGCTGACGACCGTTTTGGAAAGAGGATTCCACTTTAGGTAGTCTTTTGAGTCTAGGGTGAGCTCCGTTATCTGCTTATATGTATATACTATGAGACCAGCCGACATCTACACCCCGTTTATCTATGAACTTTAGCCTAGGTCCTTCGTACGATGTTGCTGTTTTGTAGTCACTCAATAAAGTACTAGTGAGATGCTCCTTGACAACGTATGATCGTGCAGAGAAGTAGTAGATGATGTTCTGCTTTTTGATGATGTTCCACCTAACTCAAATTTTGAAGACCTAGAACGTACTTTCCCTCGCTTTTGTAGTTTAGAGGGATTAGGTGAGTGTAGAGTCTAGGCTAGCCTGGTGCTAGCTTAGGGACTTCTTGAACAAGTCAGGGCCTGGGAGGTTGTAAGTATATATAAGTATATAGTTATTATCTAGCTATATCTAGGAGTTGTTCTAACTAAGATCTATATTCTAATAAAGGCTGGATAACTGAATGTTGTTAACTGCTTGAGATGTATTTAAGTGTGGTTGTTCATAACTGTTTTATCTGTTATTATTTGCGAATTGATTATGCATGATTTCGTTTATTAAACTAAACATTTTGATAAAAAAAGTACCTCGCTAAATAACTACGCTTTTAACAACGAATCAGGCTCATATAATAAATAATAGACAATAATTAGGAAGATAAGTTGGTAGCACTCAGTTTCCAGTATGATCTAGACATAATAAAAATTGGGTCGTTACAATCTAAGCCTTGATGAATGATAGTAAGTGCACATTGATCTTTCTTTTTTTTTTATTTTCCAATTCATCCTTCTGAGCTTTTGTTAGCTTCTCCACATTTTCTGGTTCTACATAGCCTTTCTCAACCATCTCCCACACTCGTTGAGCACCAAAAATTGCTTTCATTCGGGACACCCAATTGTCATAGATGAGCCTAGATAATTGTGGGTATTGAAAAGATGATTCCTTTTGAAAAAGATATTTTATAAGTAGATCTGATACCACTTTGTTAGAAAATAAAAGAACAAGGTACACACTCACGAAGAATATATAAAATGAAGAAAAATTGAATGTATTTGTTGTGTGTATTTTATTAAATGATTACGTACATATTTATACTTCTTTTTGACATCTAAATTTTAACACATCCTAAATAAATAAATGCTTTAAAATAAAAATACATATAGATAACCCATTTAAACAGTGGTTTCTATCAATTCTTAGATTCTAACCATCAAGTTTATTTTTAACAGAAACTGCCAAACCAGTTTACCCAAAAGTGAGAAATTGAAGACCTTTAGTGTCTGATTTATCATTCCAGACAAATTGGCGCACACAATTATCTGTGTCCATAAATATCATCGATAGAAATAGGTACATGTGCATTCTATAAATTGGAATAGAAGCAATCACTGATTTGGAAAGACAAATTCGGAAGCCTTGTTGAGGAATTGACCCTTCCAAGATGCTAATCTTTGACAAATATTGTATGTGACATCTTGGAAAGCAACTCTAGATGACCTAGCATGACAAAGAGGAACCCCAGGTATTTACCCACGGAATTGGTGAAATGAATATAAGATATACCCATAAACATCTCCTTGCATTGTCTAAAAACATTAGATGAATACACAACGCTTGATTTTTCAAAATTAACTTTCATACCAGATGCTTTGCAGAAAAGATTCAAAGCATTCAGGATAAACTGCACATGTGATCTCTTAGCCTTATAAAAGAGAATGAGGTCATCTACAAATATCAAGTGAGATGTTGTTGGGCCACCTTTAGAGATATCCATCGGTCTCTACTCACCTGAATTTACCAAATGAGAAATATAACAATCCAAGTGTTTCATGGAAAGTACAAAAATATACGGCGATATAGGCTCTCTTTGTCGTAACCCCCTTTTAAGATGGAAACTGTCAAGTCTATTCCCGTTCAAAAGAATCAATGGAGATGAAGATCTAACACACCACATAATAAGTTTATTGTCTGGGTTGGAAAACCAAATTTATTAAGAGTTTGTTCTAAGAAATCCCAGTTTACTCTATTGTATACTTTCTCTAGATCAATCTTAAATGCGAGAATTCCCTTTCTTGGACTTAGTCTTCTTCATATAATGCAATGTCTCTTGAGCAACAATGATATTAGTTGAAGTTCTTCTTCTAGGAATAAATCCTCCCTAAAGAAGGCCAATGAAATCTTTAAGAAAAGGTCTTAAATGATTGACAATTAATTTGGTCACCACCTTGTATAACACATTGCATAAACTCCTTCATACGAGTTGGGTTATCCACTTTTGGAATTAAGACTAGTACAGCTTCAAAAAAAGATGCATCCAACTCTTTGCTATTGAAAGCATTATGAACCATCTCCAGACATCAACTCCCATCGTTCTCCAATATTCTTTGAAGAAGAAAGCCTAAAAACCATTAGTTCAGTGGACTTTGAAAGAATTCATCTCCATGATAACCCACCTAACCTCCTCTTTAGTTACTTCTTTATTCAACTCATCACACGATTCTTGTGGGATTTGAGGAAGGTTTTCATGTCCCATAACATCTAGTCACACCTCCTCATTCTTATAAAAAAAGGCCCTTAAAGAAATGGTCTGCCTCAGTGTTCATATCCTTCTGCTCCGTAACCCACATACCATCTTCAAGGTGAAGACCATGAATCTTATTATGTTTTCTACAGATCACAGTTTGCATGTGAAAAAATCTTGTATTTTTATCTTCAAAACACACCCATTGGTCTCTAGACCTTTGAGAGTAAAGAATCTCTTCTTACAACAAAACATTAGAGTAATCTGCTTGAAGCTCTACCTCTTATTATTTTAAAAAATACGAATCAACCTTTTCCATCTTTAATTGAATTGTTGTAATTTTTTTTATCTTACTCCTGTTCTTTTTTTTTTTTAAATATTCCCAAAAACCTTTTTATTAAAAGTTGAAGCTTCTTCCTTTACTTTGGCAAGGCACCTAATTGGGTTCAGTTGATTCTCACTCTAAGTTTTCTGAACCACACTTTTGAATGAAGGATGTGGAGACCAAGTTGCGTGAAATCAAGAAGTTTCGTTCCCAACCAACTTGTTCTGTGCTTAACTTCTCAAAATAATAAGGCAATAATCTGATTGCAATATGGAGAGATTCTCAACATAAGCCTCCTGGTAGAATAGGGTCCATGATTCAGCAGTGAGGACTCTATCCAGTCTTTTTGGCTATGTTTCTGTTATTTTAAATATGTCTGAACCATGTATAGGAGAGCTCCTTAGCTCCTAAATCCAAGAGATCACAATCTGTAATCATCTCTGTAAATCTATTTGCTCTTTTTTAAACAAAGTTACCCCTTTTAACATCTGAACTTTGAAAAACCACATTAAAGTCTCCATAGCTATCCAAGATTTATCTTATGAGTTAGCAAACCCAGAAAGAAAATCTCAAGCCTCTTCTCTTCTGTTTGGCATTGGACTAGCATACATGGCTACACAAGTCCATGAAAATCTTCCTTTGACAAATTCAACACCATCAGCTTGAGAACGAGATTTTAAAATTTTGCAAGTGATTCCTTTCCAAGTAGATAAAACTCAAATACCTACACTATGACCTTGGGCCTCTTCAATGTGAATAGCTTCATAGCCAAGCCTATACCAAAACATATGCACTTTTTAGAAGGGACAGTGAGTTTTCATGATAACAAAAATAGAAGGCTTATAATTCCATGGTTCTAAAAAATCATATCCGACTAACCGGTTTGATCGGGTTAACTAGGAACCGGTCATCTACTGGTCTGCTTGATGAGGAAAATTGCCTGGCAAAAACTGATTTAGAAACCGGCCAAATCGATGGTTAATCGATGAACTGTAAGAACCGGTCCAATTTTTGAAGGGTTTTTGGTTTCAGAGCATCCTTCAAAACGGCATCGTTTTGGGCTAAATTTAAAAAAAAAGGGGGGAACGACCAAATGCACGAATGCTACCACTCTCTCAGTATAACTCTCTGAATTTGAATGAAATTTCAAATTTGAAAAGAAAGAATAAACCCTAAATCCTGTGAAACCCAGCCTTCCAACAAGCAACCACTATCGTCCATCGCACTCCAGCCAAACCCTTCTCCTCGCCGTCGTCGCTTGTGGCAGGTTCTTCTCATTGTTCCTCTTCTCTTGGCGTCAAGGTCGAGCTCAAAGCCTCAAATTCACTGTCGAACCCAAAACCCTTCTCCTCGCCGTTGCACAAAGGTCGAGCTCGTGGCGTCGCTGTCGCGAAGGCTTGTCAGTCGTCATTTCTTCGAGCTCTCTTTCTCTCTGCCAAGCTCATAGCCCTACCACCATCGTCGTCTGCACTTCTAGCCATGAACCACCGTTGTCTCCACCATCTGCGATGAACCCAAGCCACCTTCACCGTCCCAGTCGTTCTTTCTCTCGGTCCAAACCACCGCCAGCCAGCCATTCACCAGTCTCGCACCTCCTCCACCAAACCTTAACTCCGCCGAACCTTGAGAGCAACTACCGTAGCTAGCATCTCTCTTGCCGAAACAAGACTGAAATAGAACAAGCTCACCCCTGCTTCTCAGAGTTTGACTCAGGTGAGGATTGCTCAATTTGTTCAATTCCCACATGGTCTATTTGAGTTTGGCAATTAATTTGTTGCAGGGGCATTAGGTGGTAGCACTCAGTTCTGAGTTCAATTCTGGAACGTTTGTCGGAGGCATGGGAGGCGTTTTGAGTGATGGTGGTAGTTGGGGTTTAGGGCGGTAGTGAAGAAGAGTTTGGGTAGTGATAAGGTTTGGAATTGGAAAAGTAGTGGTGTGGAGTAAGAAAAGTAAAAGATGGGTTATATTAAAGGGTAATTTGAGAATTTTAAATAATTTTTTTGAATTTGGATAGTTTTGTTAGCAAAAAATTCATATTTCATGGATACAAATACTAATTTTCTTCTTTTATAGATAGATATGTCAACGTCTTCAACTTTCGAAGATAGAAATGGTAATTTATTCTTTTATTTTTTAATATTATTTTTGTTTATTTGAACTGTGCCTCTCTCCTGCTCACAAAACCAACACTCCTCTCTACCTTTATATCAGCAATTCAGCATAGATCACTCTAAACTCTGGTTCTCTCTCATGTATCTATCTATATATATATATATATATCCGCCATAGAAAGATTATTGCATGAGCCTACAAATAGGTACGCTCAGCTGCATTATCTAATATACATATAGGGATGGCAAACAGGCCTAAACCCACTGAGCCAGCCCGCGTAACCCGCCAAAAAAGGCGGGCTATGCTAGAAAATTGGGACCGCCAAATAGCAAAAGTCCGCCTAACCCGCACCGCTTAAACCGCGGGCTTTGGCGAGACGGGGCGGACTTCCCTGCCGGGCTTAGTATTTTTTTTGGCAAGGGGTATTTTTATAATTTTTTTTGCCAAAATCCAACTTCCCCCAACCCAACTTACAAGAGAATGAAGATGAAAATTGAGTGTTTTGGATTATGTTTATTTTGTTTTAGAGACAATATTTATAATTATGTTTTGGATTATGTTTATTTTGCTTTGGGAATAATATTTATAATTATGTTTACTAGATATTTATAATTACAAAGATTTTAATGTTTGTGAATATAAAAATTATAATTTGTTTATACTTTTAGAAATTATAATAGTTAAAAGTAAAAAAAACAGAAGAGATTTTTCTATGTCTTTATATATATTATTTAATAGTTAAAAATTTTAAAAAAAAAAAGAAAAAATTTGGCGGGCTTAGCCCGCCGGCCCGCCAGCCGCTATTAGACAGAACGGGCTGGAATTCTGGGACCGCCTCACTAGGCGGGGCGGGCCAGCCCGCCAAAGGACGGACTTTCCCGCTTGCCACCCCTATATATATACATTTATCTATATGCATCTATGAGTACCGTATATAATTAAGGCTGCGTTTGTTTTTAGAGACAGGACAGAACATGATACTGAAACTGAGACAATAGGACGGAGACACTAAAAATTATCTTTTGTGTATTGTGTTTGGATACGATGGACAAGACACTAATGTAATGTCTAGTATTATGTTTGGATACACATGGACAAGTTCCATTATCTGTAGTAATGGAATGAGGTATCCCATACCTTGTGATGATATTTTTGTAGAGGAACCTCCGACTTCTTTGTGCGGTGATGGTGGCCAATGGTTCTGCTTCTATCCACTTTGTGAAATAATCTATTCCCACGATCAGGTATCTGACTTGTCCTGGCGCCTGGGGAAAAGGACCTAACAAATCCATTCCCCATTTTGCAAAGGGCCATGGAGAAGTGATACTGATGAGTTCCTCCGGGGGAGCCACGTGGAAATTTGCATGCATCTGACATGGTTGGCACTTTTTCACATATTCTGTGGCATCTTTCTGCAAGGTTGGCCAGTAGAATCCAGCTCGGATCACTTTCCTGGCTAATGACCTCGCCCCGAGATGGTTTCCGCAGATCCCACTATGTATCTCCTCTAACACCTCGGTAGTTCTTGAGGTCGCCACGCACTTTAATAATGGTATTGATATCCCCCTTCTGTAGAGAATATTTCTCACCAAGGTGTAGTATTGTGCTTCCCTACGGATTTTCTTAGCCTCTTTCTCCTCCTTGGGAAGGATGTCGAACTTCATGTATTCGATCAAGGGGTTCATCCATCCGAGGTTTAGTCCGACTACCTCAAGGACCTCTTGTTTGTCTTCTACTTTTACCACGGAGGGTTCCTGGAGAGTTTCTTGGATCAGGCTTCTGTTATTCTCCCTGGCTTGGTACTTGCTAGCTTGGATAGGGCGTCTGCTCTGCTGTTTAGATCCCGAGTTATGTGTCTCACCTCAGTTTTTGCAAAGCGTCCAAGATGTTCTAGGATTTTTTCCAAGTATTTCTTCATATTTGGGTCTTTTGCCTGATATTCTCCACTTATTTGGGAGGTCACCACTTGTGAGTCGCTGTATACCATCACCTTTATAGCACCGACTTCTTCCGCCAGCTTCAATCCAGCAATCAGGGCTTCGTACTCTGCCTGATTATTTGAAGCCGGGAATTCAAATTTGAGGGAAACCTCTATCTGGGTTCCTCTTTCGTCCACCAATATTATGCCTGCGCCGCTTCCTGTTTTGTTTGAGGATCCATCTACATAGAGTTCCCATGTAGTTGGTTTTTCCTCTTGATCTCCCGCGTATTCTGCAATGAAGTCGGTGAGGCACTGGGCTTTGATCGCCGTCCGAGCTTCATATCTCAAGTCGAACTCGGAGAGCTCTATTGCCTATTGAACCATTCTCCCTGCAACATCCGTCTTTTGGAGGATTTGCTTCATGGGTTGGTTCGTGCGGACTCTTATTGTGTGAGCTTGAAAGTAAGGCCGTAGCCTTCGCGAGGCTACTACTAAGGAGTAGGCAAACTTCTCTAGTTTGTGGTATCTTAGTTCAGGGCCTTGTAGAACTTTACTGATGAAATATACTGGGTGCTGACCGGCCTCGTCTTCTCTTATCAGGGCCGATGAAACGGCCTTGTCTGCTACCGATAGGTATAGGACGAGGTCTTCTCTAGCTACAGGTCGAGTTAGAATAGGAGGTTGGCTCAAGAATCTCTTGAACTCCTGGAACGCCTCCTCGCATTCAGGAGTCCATTCGAACTGACATCCCTTTCTCAATAAGGAGAACAGCGGAAGGGATTTTAGTGCTGATCCTGCCAAAAATCTGGAGAGGGCTGCAAGTCGGCCATTCAGTTGCTGGACCTCTCTCAAACAAGTCTGGCTTTTCATCTCTAGGATAGCTCTACACTTATCGGGGTTAGCTTCAATCCCTCTTTGTGTTAGCATAAACCCTAGGAATTTTCCTGCCTCTACCGCGAAGGCGCACTTTGAGGGGTTTAGTCTCATCCCGTGCAACCTTATGGTGTCAAAGACTTGTGAGAGGTCAGGTAAGAGGTCGACTTCTCTCTTGGTCTTTACCAGCATGTCGTCGACATATACTTCCATTAGGCTCCCTAGGTGAGAGGCAAACACCTTATTCATCAACCTCTGATATGTGGCCCCTGCATTTTTCAGTCCAAATGGCATGACCACGTAGCAGAAATTAGCTCTGGGTGTGATGAATGATGTCTTCTCCTGGTCTGGCTCATACATCGGGATTTGGTTATACCCCGAGTAGGCGTCCATGAATGATAAGTATTGATACCCCGAGCTGGAGTCCACTAGGGTATCAATGCTTGGCAACGGATAGGGATCCTTGGGACATGCCTTATTTAGGTCGGTATAGTCGACACACATTCTCCATTTGCCATTTTGTTTTTTGACTAGCACTACATTGGCTAGCCATGTTGGGTACTTGACTTCTCTGATGAAGCCAGCTTCTAGGAGCGCCTGTACTTGCTCTTCTACTACTAGGGCTCGTTCAGGGCCGAGCTTGCGTCTTCTCTATTGTATAGGTCGGGATCCCGGGTAGACTGAGAGCTTATGGGACATGAGCTCGGGGTCTATCCCGGGCATGTCGGAGGCCTTCCAGGCGAAGAGATCGGAGTTATCTTTTAGGAGCTTAGTCAACCTTTGTTTTAGGGTTTTTCCTAGGTTGGCTCCTATGTGAGTATTTTTTCCTTTCTCTTTGCCGACCTGTATCTCCTCGGTTTTTCCTCCTGGCTGTGGACGCAGCTCCTCTCTGGCCCTCGCTCCACCGAGCTCTATTGTATGAACTTCCCTGCCTTTTCCTCTCAGGTTTAGGCTTTCATTGTAGCATTTCCTTGCCAATTTCTGGTCTCCCCTTACCGTTGCTATTCCCACTGAGGTCGGGAATTTCATACAAAGGTGGGGAGTGGACACCACCGCTCCGAGTCGATTAAGGGTAGTTCTGCCGACTAAAATATTATATGCTGACCCTACATCGATGACTATGAAGTCTATGCTCCGAGTTTTTGATTTTTCCCCTTTTCCAAAAGTGGTGTGGAGGGGCAAAAATCCCAGTAGCTTTATTGGCATGTCACCTAGTCCGTATAAGGTGTCGGGGTAATCTCTCAGCTCTTTCTTATCCAACCCTAGTTTATCAAAAGCGGGCTTAAAAAGGATGTCCGCTGAGCTTCCTTGGTCTACTAGGGTTCTGTGGAGATGGGCATTTGCTAGGATCATAGTTATTACCACTGGATCATCATGTCCAGGGATTATTCCTTGCCCATCTTCTTTTGTGAATGAAATAGTAGGGAGGTCGGATGACTCTCCTCCGACCTGGTATACTCTCTTGAGATGCCTTTTGCGAGAAGATTTGGTAAGTCCCCCTCCCGCGAATCCCCCTGAGATCATATGGACATGTCTCTCCGGAGTCTGCGGTGGTGGGTCTCTTCTATCCGTATCATCTCGCTTTCTCTTGCCGTGACTGTCCGACCTCTTTATGAGATATCTGTCAAGCCGACCTTCTCTAGCCAGCTTTTCTATCACATTTTTAAGGTCGTAGCAGTCGTTTGTGGAGTGACCATATATTTTATGGTACTCACAGTAGTCACTGCGGCTCCCCCCCCCCCTTTTTATTTTTAATGGGTCTGGGGGGTGGTAACCGTTCAGTGTTACAAATCTCTCTGTATACATCCACTATAGAAACTTTCAGAGGAGTATAAGAGTGATATTTTCTGGGTCTATCGAGACCGAGTTCTTCCTTTTTCTTGGTTTCCCTCTCCCTCTCTTTTGCTGAGGGAAGGTGCCCAGGTCGCCAACTCAGGTCTCTCAACTTGGCATTTTCCTCCATGTTGATGTACTTTTCAGCTCTTTCTTGTACATCACTTAAGGAGATGGGGTGTCTTTTTGATATGGACTGTGAGAAGGGACCTTCCCTGAGTCCATTGACTAATCCCATTATGACTGCTTCGGTGGGCAGGTCTTGAATCTCTAAACATGCTTTATTGAACCTTTCCATATAGGCTCGTAAGGATTCTCCGACCTCCTGTTTTATTCCCAGGAGGCTTGGTGCATGTTTCACTTTATCTTTCTGGATGGAGAACCTCATCAAGAACTTCCTTGAGAGGTCTTCGAAACTGGTGACCGACCTTGGAGGGAGGCTGTCGAACCACTTCATCGCTGCTTTCGATAGGGTGGTCGGGAAAGCTTTGCATCACGTAGCGTCGGAAGCATCAGCTAGGTACATCCGACTTTTGAAATTGCTTAAGTGATGCTTCGGATCCGTGGTTCCGTCATAGAGGTCCATATCGGGGCTTTTGAAGTTCCTTGGAACTTTTGCCCTCATTATCTCCTCGCTGAAAGGATCCTCTCCTCCTAGTGGTGGTTCTTCTCGTTCGTCTCGGGAGTTCCGACCTTTGAGGGAGGATTCTAACTTTAAGAGTTTTCTTTCTAACTCTTTTCGTCGCTCCATCTCCTCTTTTAGGTTCTTTTCAGTTTCCTTTTGTCGCTCCCGTTCTTGTTCTAACTGTTCGAGGCGACTGTGGACTAATCCCATGAGCTCAGTTGCATGGGATGGTCCCTCTTTCTCTGATTCGCACCCTTCTGAAGAATTCACCTTTGGATTTTTTATTCCGGAGGTACCTTCCCTGTGTTGGTCATTGGCTTCCTGGTGAAGGGTCAAGTCTGCATCATTGTTTCCGGTGTCCAGATTCTCTTGTTCAGAATCTGACTCTACATGACCCTCTTCAGGGGATCTATCCACCATCACTGGTTGATCTCTCGGGTCCCCGGCAACGGCGCCAATGTTACGATGGGTAACCAGAGATTAATGGGCTGGACGGTGTTGGTTGGCCCAAACGTATGAATGAGGAGGATTTCAAGTGGATCTGCAACTCGGTGCCCTCCGTCCGACTTGTGCGTGCGAAAGAATGGGGGGTGGTACCTGCAAAGACACTCCAATGCTTAAGTCAGCAAGGGTGTGAGCAGATCTAGAGAGTATTGGGACTTAGAGATACCTGAGAAGTGTCAGTGTATTTATAGTGGTGAACCAATAATCACCGTTGGAGTAGTGCCACTTTTTTAGGGTGTTAACCGTCCTTTTATCTTAGGGAAGTTAAGATATGGCTTGTGGAAGTGGTTAGAGAGATTCTAGGGGCAGTTATTCATTCAAATGAGTGCTTATCTGCCAGCTAACCCTCGTTCCCGGCTTCTTTAGAGCAAGTCGTGACGAGTACCGACTTCCTAAGACGAAGATTGGTACTGGGTGAGGCCCAACCCTTTGGATTAGGCATTTCGCTTGGTTCTGGGCCTTTATTATTGGGCCAGGGTATGAACACATTCTATTAAAATTTTACTTAAAACTTAAAATATCTAAAATATTCTTATAATCTAATTATTTATTCTTAACTTTCATCATTCACTTTCTCTCGACGTCTCCTACCCTTCAACATGTACACTCTCTTTTATCTCACCACCTTTATTCTCTTCCTTTTTCTTTCATTCAACTCACTATTTTTTGAAAAGTATGCTATGTAGAATATCCACACGTACCAGTCTCCTACGAACATTTCAAGTAGTGAAGTTGTATCAATCATGACATTAGTAAAAAGTGGCATAATTTTGTTATATTTTAGTAACATTACTTAGTTGCTATAATTTGCTGCTAATCACTAAGTGGACAAGTGAGCTAACCACTCGACCAATCTAAATTGGTTTACCATTATTCAACAAGTTAGTTGTTGATAGTTCATATTTTTTTGTTATTGATTTGTCATTATAATCAATCATAAAGAACTATTTATTTTTTAATTAATAATAATATTTTTTAAACGTAATGTTTTTAGATTAATCCAACTGTTTTTAAAAGAAGTGAACAAATTTTAGTTGAAAAATTTTAGTTAAAAAATACAATCTTTTTAATTATTTCATATAATTTAATAAATAGGTATATTTACTATTTAAATATAAAAATACTATTCATCAACCACCAATAAATTTGTATATAAATATATGTGTAATTTTATTTATTTTTAATGTGTATTTATATTCTAACATGTATTTTATACTAGTTGCTGATTTTAGTGTATACGTAGCATAGTCGATTTAAATATAATATTATATTATAAAAGGATAAAATTGTCCCCTACAAAATTTTAATTCATTCGATAAACATTTTAAACATTGAAATTCAATTCAATTCTAAAATTTTATTAATTCATTTCAAATATTAAAATTAAATTCAATTTAATTCTATAAGATTAAGGTTTCGAATAAAAAAAAGTGCCTTTTCTTTTTTAATTATTTTGTCTGCATTATATTAGAACAATAATAAGTACTTGTGTTAGAATAATGATAAGTAGTTGAGAGTTAGTAGTTGGTAACTAAATATTTATGAGGTTAGTTTAAAATATCCTTATAAATAATATCTCTTTATAATGTAAAATGAAAATTTCAAACTCAAAATAACCAGTCTTCATTGTCTTGTTCTCTTCTAATGACAGAATCATCTTCTAACATAGTACAAGATTTCACTAACCCTTTCTATATTCATCCTAGTGAAAATTCAACCTCTGTCCTTGTCACTCCTATCTACTGACAGTAACTATCACTCTTAGTGTCGATCCTTTTCTATGGCCATCATCTCCAAAAATAAATATAGCTTTCTCACTAGTTCTATTTCTTCTCCTCTAACCAATGATCTTCTGATTCGAATATGGGAGCGTTGTTTTGGCTACTTCATTCTCTCTCCCTCTTCTATATGGACTGGCCTTAAAGAGCATTTTTTTTAGAGTGACCTTCTTCGTATTGCAGAATTACAAGACATTAACAGAATTTTATACCTTTTTGAAGAAATTGTGGAAAGAGCTTAATAACTCACGTCTTCGTCCTTAAAGGTCAAAATCATTCGATTCCTTAAAGGTTTTGATGTAGTTTGATCACAAGTTCTTCGTCTTGATCCTCTTACACATGTCATCGCTCTTGTCCTTCAAAAGTCACTTCAAAACGCATATGAGATTTTGGACTATCAACGAACCAATGTTGCTATTGTAGAAGCTCGTCATCCTCCTCTTGGCCGTGGTCGTGGGTATGCCTCTTCAAACCCAGGACGTGGCACGGCAGCAGTGGCAATTCCTCAAAAGTTTGCTCTTATTGTGGTCGAGAGGGGCACACCGTGGACGTTTGTTACAACAAGCATGGCTACCCTCCCGGTCACTCGTGTCACTCAAGGAGATCACAATTTCTTGACCATGTTTTTGCCTCCATTAATGCCGTCGTTGTGCCGACACCGCCTCCTGGCTCTTCCACGCTGTCAATTTCCTCTCATGTCCTAGTTCATGAAGAAATGGCTCCTCATCAGAGAACACATAGAGAACATACTTTGGGCCTCACTCCAACCCAACATAACATCCTTCTAACATTTTTGAAAAAGATTGAATATCAATCTTCAGACAGTAAAGATTAAAGCCTCCCACCCTCCAACCAAATTAGGCTTTTTTCTTACTCAACTTTGGGTACCCATTATTTGTGTTCATTCCACACTTGTATTTTAAATAATTTTACTGCACAAAATAATTTTACAGGCACTTACGGATCATATTACATCCAATTTATCTTGGTTCATATCTTTTAATTACAGGAGAAAAAGTGTGGGTCAGTATGTCGTATGAAAAATTATCCAAACTTTTAATTTCTTGTGAGGAACAATAGGCTCTCTCTGATTACAGTCTTTTTGTCAAATTTATTGGTGCATGTCAATTCTATTTCTGAGATGATTACCATTAAATCTATTTTAAATCAGCAAATCAGATTTTGAGATACTTGAAGTCTAATTCAGGCAGAGGTCTTTTCTTTTCGGTGACTCTTCTATTCATATACGTGGATTTAATGATTCAGATTGGGCGGGTTGTCCAGATACTCGTCGTTCTCTTTAACTGCTTTTTAAGAAAGTCTTTGATCTCCTGAAAAACAAGGAAGCAATCCACTGTTGTTGCCAGGTTTTCAACAGAAGCAGAATATATGGCTCTTGCAAACACCGCCTGTGAGCTCCAATGGTTGATCAATATGATGCATTTTCTTAAAATTTCAACATCGCACTCCTATTCTTTTCTGCGATAATTAGAGTGCTCTACACATTGCATCAAATCCTATTTTTCATAAGCGAACTAAACACTTGGAAGTTGATTGTCATGTGGTCCGTCAAAAGGCTCAAGCTGGAATAATAAAACTTTTTCCTATCTTTTCTTCAGGACAATTGGCTGACATCTTTACTAAACCATTATCCTCTCATCTCTTTCATCTTAATCTCTTAAAACTAAGAGTTCTTAGTATTTTTCATCCTACAGTTTATGGAAGCGTACTAGAACAATAATAAGTAGTTGTGTTAGAATATGATAAGTAGTTGAGAGTTAGTAATCGCAGCTAAATATTTATGAAGTTAATTTAAAATATTTTTATAAATAGCATAATTCTTTATCATTAAACAATAACTTTAATACATATCTTTTATTTTCTTATTTCTATTATTTTGTTACATTATCTTATATTTAGATAAAATTTGGTGACCTTCAGTAAGTGAACCTTCTAGAGGTTTAGAGAACTTTCACGGTCATAACCTCATGAGATAACCTTTTATCCATGGAGTCCTGCATTTTTACTTACCCGAGAGTTCCCGATGGAATCCTTCATTGTAAAGGGTGGGACCATCCTTTGAAACTAGTAGATGTATACAAAGTAGTATAAATTATGAAGGAATGCTATATGTACTATTTTCTGTAATCAAAGTCGAATGTGCCATCTCTGTTTTTATTAGCTCACAATTTTTTTTAAAACACAATTTATTAATATGGTATACAAATTTTAAAAATATAAAACACAAAATTTTATTCATAACATAAATTTATTAATATAATAGACAAAGTTTGATATATAATACATAAATTTTTATATATTATACACAAATTTTGCTATAAATATATTTTATTAATTAGACAATTCTGATATACCTTCTCCAAAATTTTTTTTAAAATTTTTGTGACATATATTAAAATTTATATAATATGTATATTTTATTAATATAATATATAAATTTTTGTATATAACATATAATATTTATATTTAGCACACAAACTTTTACACATATTAAGTAAATTTTTATATATAATATATAAATTTTGTTGTGAATGTATTTTATTTGTTGGGTGAGTCAATGTTTTGACCTCCAAAAATTTGTGTGCTACACATTAAAATTTTGTGTTATGTACTAAAATTTTTGTATTGTATACCAAAATTGATGTGTTTGCATATTTCATTAATTAAATATCGATGTTTTAGATATGTGATCTTTTAAAATTTTGTGTTGTAAACTAAGATTTGTGTGCTGTACATAAATGTCAATATTTTAGATATGTAAATTTTTTAAAAATTTTTATATTATATACTAAAATTTGTGTGTTTTGTACCAAAATTAATGTATTATGTATCAAAATTTACGTGTTTTAATTTTTTTTAATATTTATAGGAGAGAAAGAAAAATATCGGTAGCCATAATGATAGTATCGGCCATGACAATAGCATTAAAAAAAATCCGTAGAAAGAAAGAAAAAAATGACCACGACCATACTAACAAAAGAGGAGAAAGAAAAAAAAAATTGCAAAATTAGTGAAATATTTAGTTCAAAAAATGTTTAGACGCACGTCCTGCATTTCTCTAACGTATATAGATATATAAATTCTGCATTGTAAGAACAAACATGTTATATTTAAATTATTTTATCATGCATATATTATAATAAGGTAGGTAATTCGTTGCTCATATAATAAGCATTTTTATGTCTAGTGTATTTTAGCATGATAATATACAGAAAAAAAAAATGGGCAAGATTAGACTTTAATTTGTTGTTCTGTAGTATTACATATTGTGGAGGATTTGCTGTTCAATTTTTAAGTTCAAAATATACCATTCATTATCCCTCTTCTCTTGATAGACCTTTATATAGATAAAACTGCCCACCACTTAAATCTTTTAGTACCAATACAATTACATAATTAAATTTTATAATAAAATAATAAAATTTAATAATTTAAGAGGTTGTGGCTTCTATCTTTAATAAAAAAAAAATAAAAAAATAGAGTAAAACACAAAGTAAATTGCAAATTTGCAATAAAATTGTGAAGTTATTAAGCCGTTATTCCTGTAATGAAAATGTTTGACATTTTTTTGTCTGATGTATATGTTCAATAAAATCATAAAATGTGATATTAGGTATAATATCAAAATAACTATTTTATTTCAAGATTCTTTTGCGTTGCAAACATTTATTTTCCTTAAAATATCTTGTTTTACCGTTCTTAAAATCTTGATAACATCTTAGTATTAAAATAATTTATTATTTTTTAACTTCTTGTAGTCAAATTCTTTTATAAATTAAATACTTCTTAATTCTAAGTATTATAATATTATAAACTCACACACAAAATATATTTATATACGTAATATTTAAAAAATTTTATCCACTTTTTAAGTTAATTTTTAAATGCTCCTTGTTAAATATGGAGTGCTGCACACCTTATTAATTCGTTAAATCTGAACTCTTTATATATTATATTTTATTTGAATGCTCTGCACTTAAAAAGGTAACCTGTTAATTAAGTTAACCATTTTTTTATATAAATTTTAGATATTTTTATAAATTTTAGATATTGGGCTGAAATCTAAAACAAAAAAATAGTATATAAATATTAAAAGCAACATGTCTGTACAACAAAAAAATTATTAGGTTTTAGAATTAAAATAAATAATACATGAAAAATAAGTTGAAAATCTATGTACTAAATTTAGAAAAAAAAGATATATTAGAATATTAAAAAAAATAATATTAAACATATGTTATGTATATAATATTAAAATTTAAATAAATTTTGTTTTGTGTAAAATAAAATTATAATATTAAATATAAATACAATGATAAAAAATTTTGTGTTATATAAATTTAATTAAAAATTTTATTTTGTGTGAAACAAAATTATAACATTAATATGAAGTAAATGATAAAAGATTTTGTATTATATAAATTTAATTTAAAAAAATATATATACAACGTAAGAAGTAAACAAACATATAATAATTTTATTTTGTGTGAAACAAAAATTCATATAAAAAAATATTTATATAATTTTTTATTAACAATTTTTTATTGAAATATGTTATTTTACTATATTTAAAATATATTATTTTGTATTAAAAATATTATTAAAAATATATTATTAGTTTTTTTTAAATAACATTTTTTTTTTGTTCAAATACTATGACAAATAAAATTTACGTAACTGCAACTATTCAATAAATATTATATAAGTTAATAAAAGAAAGAAGTACTTTTTTTTTACCAAAAATAGCAAGATTCAAATTCACGAAAAGGTGAGTATGGAAAGACTATACCATTTGAATTATAACTCGTTGGCAAAGAAAGAAATACTCTTAATTATATATTAAATAGAATAATTATTTATTAGGCTCATTCTTATACAAATAAAATGTTTTCTTAGTTTTATATCTGTAATATTTTATACCAATTAGCTTTAAAGTTTAATTATTTTTTGAATAAATTAATAAAAAAAATAATACAAATAATTGTATTTTAATTTTTCATTCTATTATAGGATAATTTAAAATAAAAGATAATGAATTGTTGTAAGTTGTAACTGCCATGTATTTTGTGTTTTGACTGCGTCGTCATCTGAGAATTATGGTGCCTTCATGGAGACCGGAGTTCTTCTACAGAATCGGTTTTATGTTTGGAGTTAGCCAACCAGCATCAGCCACAAACAGACTTCTTCCTCTTCTATGACAGCAATTTTTTGGACTTTAAAGATCATTTATAGTAGAAGTGGAAGGGAGTGGGTTCAAGAGCGTCAAAATCTGTGGCTAGCCAGAACGATAGTGAAAACACCACCAGCAAACAAAACAATAATAAAAAAATTCGATCAAGTTTTCCTGAAGTATAAAGTTCGTCTTGTATTAAACGAGAGAATTAATTTTTTTTCAGTGTGAATTTGTTTATTCAACTCATGACAAAAAAAAAATAATAATAATAATAAATAAATTTAATTTACTGATAACTCTCTACTTTGCACTAGCTTTCGCCCAGTTTTTAACCTCAACCAGAATTTCGAATTCGGCTATATAGTATCTTAAGAAATATCACAATTTACTATTAAACTAAAGTCTTAGGCTCTAGGTTGCAAAATCACCTCTTAGACAAAGAGGCATCACAACAAACTGAACAAAGACGACATTTTTTTTTTCGGCAAAAGATGTTATATTTTTTCAAAAAAAAAAAAAATTGATTATTGTTTTTGGATATTTTTTCATATGTTAGTTAGCCATAAAATTATCAGACTATGAAATCACCAATAAACTTTATAAATAGACATAAAAAATGTAATCATATTTAAATTATTCATGCTTATCTATTTATTTTTAGGTTTTATAAATAAAATATTATTTTATCAATATATGTAATTCTGTTATAATTTATGATAAATACGTAAAAAAAATTTACATAAAATACATAAATGATCTATAAAATCACCACTAAATTTTTTTTGAAACAACGTAAGCTCAACACAAACAGTGGAGCAAAGGTCAAAGTGCTACAAAGAGAAAAACAAAGAAAAAACCATAACGCCTGACATCACCGGCCCTGCTATCAACACGCCCTGAGATTACTGTCAGTCCATTCTTTGTAGCTCAGAAGCGTTTTCTGTTGGATGAGGTCAACACCTGCTATCTGATTGTTGAAAATCCTACCATTACGTTCCAACCAGATGTTCCAAATCACTGCAAAGAACCCAGTCAACCACCGCTTCTGCTCTTGTTTACTCGTGTGCAAACCAGCCCAACTCTCAAACAGACCTTTGATGGAACCCGGCATAGCCCACTCTCTACCAACTGACCGCAACCAACAGCACCATACTTACCATGCTATATCACACAAAAGAAATAGATGCTGGACAGTTTCTATCTCCTTGTTACAGAGCACACAAATATTATCACTGTGATGAATAACGCCTAGCCTACTCAACCTGTCTTTGGTATTAACTCTACCTACAAGGACAAACCAGCCAAAAAGCTCAATCCTCGGAGGCACCACTCCTTTCCATAATGAACTTGTGAAACTATAGCTTGTGATCGCTGCTGGCAGATTCTCTGATTGAAGGACCCGCATAAGAGACTTAGTAGAAAACACACCCTTACTATCAAACTTCCAGACCACATTATCCTCCATACCCTGTGACAGCTTTACCGGCCTTAACCTCTCATGCAGCTGGTGAACAAGTTCCAGCTCCCATTGGAAAAGCTCCCTTCTCCATTGGAAGTTCCATATCCACTCCAATCCATCCCAAAACCCACAATCCCCTACCACCACTTCTTGTTGGTTGGAAACCGAGAATAGTCTTGGAAACGCCACTTTCAGCGGCCCGCCTTGCACCCAGTTATCTTCCCAAAACAGAGTACTCCTTCCATTTCCTACTTCCATAGCCAGGCCAGTAACCAATTTATCCCTTAGTCGCTGTTCCTTTATGTTTAACTGGCATATGTCCTTCCAAGGCCCGCCTTTCTCTGGTATTTTCTGATTTACCAACATGACATCAGGGCTCAAATTGTTACAGGAGCATACAATTTTCTTCCACAAGGGGCAATCCTCCTTTGAAAACCGCCACCACCACTTAAACAAGAGTGCTGTGTTCCGAAGCACTGCATCCCCAACTCCCAAACCCCCAGCCTTCTTCGGAGCCTGGACCACCTCCCACCTAACTAATGGGATATCATCCTTTCCATCCCCCTTACCCCACATAAATCTTCTTTGCAACGCAACCAACTTGTCCGCAACCGCCTTTGGCATCTTGTACAGGCTTAAGTAATATATCGGCAGGCTATTCAACACCGACTTAATGAGGATAAGCTTGCCTGCTTTATTCAATACCTTCGCTTTCCATAAGTTGAGCTTTTCTTGCACCTTGTCTATGACTGGTTTCCAAGTCTTCACTAGCCTCGGATTCGCACCTAGAGAGATTCCAAGGTATCTAACCGGTAACACAGCTTGGTTGCATCCCAGCAGGCCGCACACCTGATCAACCCACTCCTGCTCACAGTTTATTGGTATCAGATTTGACTTATCATAATTGATGCTCAACCCCGACATCAACTCAAAACACCGTAACAATCTCTTATAATTTACCACTGTCTCTATGTTTGGGGGACAAAATAGAATCGTATCATCCGCAAATTGAAGGTGATCACCACTAAATTTTATAAATAGACATAACAAATTAAATGTAATCATATTTAAATTATTCATGCTTATCTATTTATTTCTAGACTTTTTTATATAAATAAAATAAATATATATTTTTTTATCAATATGTGTAATTTTGGGATAACTTATGAAAAATACGTAAGGAAAATTTACATGAAATAAGTAAATTGTCTATAAAATCAGCAATAAACCTTATAAATAGACATTAAATAAAAAAAAATATATAAAAAATTACATAAATGGATAAATATAATAAATAAAAAATCCATCTATTTCTATATTCTATTTTAAATTAGGAGAATTATATATCCACATAATAATAATTTGATTACATTAATACTGTTAAAAAATTATCAGAATTTATTATTTTTGATTATCATTTAGTCATGAATTTAATGTTTTTAGTGAAAAAATACTAGAAGTCATAAAAATTATTAGCTGTGATCACCACTTAGCGATCAATTCAATTTCTTTAATTTTTGATCTAGCAATTTAATAAGACTGCATTTGTTTATGAGAACAAGATAAAACAAAACACTAAAAATAAGATATAAAAAATAGAGACACAGAATTTAATATTATTATATTCTATTTGGTAATAAAGTATAACAAATTATAAAAATCTAATTTATTCTATTTTTTTATTAAAAAATTTGAGAAGAAAAATATAATAATAAAAAGTATAATTATAAAAAATTAACAAGAATAATAAAAAAATAAAAAAATAAGTTGTGTTCCTTATTAGTGTCTCTAGATACAATATTTTTGTCTATATTTTATCTGTAAAAAATAATTCTATGTCTTTACGTCACTAATCACTATCTCAGTATCCCGTCTTTAAAAACAAACACAACCTAAAATACTTTATTCCATATTTTTAATTATTGATAACTAAGTAATGACTAAAAATAATAAATTTTAATAATTCTTTAATATTTTTTATTTAATATAATAATTTAATAATATATTTTATCATATATTTTTAAAAATTAATAACTAATTAATAATTAAAAATAAAAAATTTTAATAACTTTCTAGCATTTGTTAAAGAAGAAAACTAATCAAGTTAATACTACTATAATGATAATCTGACGTGTATACGGTGAATTTGGTTCACGTGTATTAAAGAAATGAAATTGAAAAGGCATCACCCCATTAAAGCATAGACAAAAACGGGAGAAAAAGAGGAGGGTTGAAATTGCATTAATTGTCTTTTTTGCTTCACTTCTGTCTTCTCTTCTTTCTTTTCATTTTTTAATATTATTTTTTGTTTTTTTGAACTGTGCCTCTGTCCCGCTCACAAAACCAACGCTCCTCTCTACCTTTATATCAGCATAGATCACTCTCAACTCTCAAGTTCTCTCGCATGTATCTATCTATCTATATATATATCCGCCATTGAAGGTTATTGCATGAGCTTGCCAAATAGGTACGCTCAGCTGCATTATCTCATAATACATGTATCTATATGCATCTATCAGTCCGATACATAGTTAATTGATCAGTAAGCTTCAATTTGTGGTCTAATCTAATGTTAGGGTTAGAGTTTATTTTGGAGCGTTCAGGGAAAGTGTTTTTTCCTTTTTAATTGTTTTGTGTAGATCTGGAGATTGAGCTGCATTACCTTGTATTTAGATAAGTTTTGGTGAAAGAAAAATCTGCTTTTGTTTTTACGTGAGATTTGCTTTGGGTAAATCAATTTTGGTCAGTCGCAAAGGAGAAAAAGGAAAATTGAAAAAAGGAAGAACAAGGAAGGATAAGACTTTGGGACCATGCCTTACTTTACAATTTTCAATTTTTTTTTTCTTTTGGGTTTTGACTTTTGACTATGGTGGGGGTTATGATGTAGCTATCAAGGAGCCAATTCAATTTTTGTTTTTATTGGTTTTAAAAGCTTGTTTAATGGTTCAATCAAGTCAAGAAATCAAAGAAATATTGCAATTACTAAAAATAATTTGTCCTGATGTTTTATCACTTGATGGCATAGCGGGAGGGAGGAGGTTATAATACAAAAGAGTAGCACAATGGTATGACCTCTAATGTTGCATATCTATGTGTTTTGGTAGGATGTTGATGTATGAGTGGGTGGGTGAGTGAGTAATGAATGATATGTTATCACTTAACAAGCATGTTATTCAAGAATTAGGCTTCTTAATGTTTGAAGGGTACCTTAATTTTTGTAATTCATACATTAACTAGACAGAGTAATCATAGTTATATTGGTTCTCTTATTTACCTGCCTACGTATACTGAATACTCTATAAAAGAATACTTATAATTTGTACATAAAAAGTAGCGAAGAATGTGTTGAAACGAACGATGTAACTATCCCTATACTGATGTTCTAGTAACCAAACTATGATTGAAATATTAGGAGATATTTTCCTTTTGCTGCTACAAGGCTTTATTTCTATTTGTTTATTTACAATCTTTGGCACTGTTATTTTCTGTTGCTGTTATCTTATGGTAACTTAATTATTGAAAAACAGGTATGAGCAAGATTTTCTTATAAGGCACTTGGGGTTGCTCTTCTTCTAGGCACATAAGAATGAACAAAGCAAATAAAGCAGCCAGTGCCAAAGACGAAGAGCGTCCACATCGAATCACAAGAGCGAGGGCTAAGGTCTTAGGATCAGTTGGAGGGATACCACCCTACTCAAGACCATCATTTAAAAATGAGCAGAAACATGTACTTAGAGGAAGTTTCACAAGAACAGGTTCTGATGAGAACAAAACTTCTGTAGTTATTGATCCCCTGGATAAGAGAAAACAAGTGCTTAATGATGTAACTAACATCTGTAGTAATGCTTCAACATTTCAGGTATGCATGAAAAAGGCTTCACTGTACCTTCAAATGTAGAATTAGATTTATAAGTCTTTTTTCCTGAAAAAAAAAAAATGGAAATGAAACTATATCTGATTCATCGGTCTTTATTTTCCCGCTCATAATTGATTCGTTGAGTTCTACAAAGTTGCGATTTTATGTAAGTATAGGCTTCAATGTTCCTGTAAGTTTCAGTTGGTGATGCATAGTGAATGTTCATTATGAAGGCCATAAGAGTTATATAATTATAAGTATTATCATTAGTAAGATACTAAGATATATTATATTCATAATGTAAATTTTGTAAAATAAAAATGTATTATAAATCTCTTTTTGATACAGTCGTGAGTGTAAATGTTTTATATAGACATTCAGTTGTCTTATTACATCGAAAGAAATATCTGAAAATGCAAATACTTCTAATTCATATATCTTTGTCCTGCCCTTCCTCACTCATAATCGATTCAAGTATGTTTAATCTTTCTATTCTCAAATGGTGATGCTGGTTCAATGTCCATTATGTAGGCAAGAAGAGTTAATAAGAAGAAAAACACAAAGCTGGCATCAAATGTCTCATTTGAAGTTTCAACATCACAAGGGGATGTTAGAGCAAAGTTAACTAAAGAAGTATCCACAATAAGGGTGGTAGAATCACATGACACCACTGGTGAACATTGTATGTCCAATAGCATAAGAGAACATGGTATCACAGACAACGTGCTTTCGGTGCAAGACACTGCGAAATCTGATGGTCCGAGCTCTCCAAATAAAGGTTTTGAAATGATCCCATTTCTAGCTAAATTGATGCATCATACACTAGAAAGATAATATCTTAGTTTATATAGTTTATCAGGACCTTGCACTTAATGTTTCGTAGTCTTGATGGGTGTATCACTGTATTGAAAAAATTTGTTTTGATATAATCCCCCCCCCCCCCTCCCCTCTTTCTCTCCGTCAAAGTTGTCTTGTCTCAGAAGGTTGTTGATTATAAAAGATAAACTGTTTTTGAATCCAAAATAAGCTAATCTACCAACACATGGTTGATTGAGTGGTAGGCAAAGCTCGTCCTCTTCCCAGTGGTCTTGAGTTTCCTCAGCTGGATTAGTCGGATTTCTAGTAACAGGGTCTACATACCGATTGCCTAGAATAGAAAAGAAAAGCTAATCTAAACACACATTTGATTGGATGTTGCAGACATAGATATGATTTGTGAGAAACTAGGAGCATCAGATTGCTTGGCCATTGTGGACATTGATTCCGAGATAAAGGATCCTGAAGTTTGGAGTTCTTATGCACCTGAAATATACAATAATATTCGTGTCACAGAGGTTTGTGATCTTAGTTATATGTAGCGGGTGACAACTGCTATTAGCCTCTGCTAAACAATGTTTTGATGTAAACTTCAATTGCTTCTGCTTTTCTGCTGCCACACTTCGAGGGCATTATAACATTATTGTTAGGCTCTCTCAGAGTATAACGTCCCAAATAAGCAAGCCTTCTTGAAACAGCAGCGAGTGTTCTTTTATTTTATGACATAATAATAATATTAACATTGCAGCATGATAGAATTTTTTTTTTATTTAATTTATTTTTTAATTGCTGTTATTGGTACTGGTATGGAACTTATTAGTCTAAATATTATAATAAAGGAATGATGTAAATACAACTTAGCCTTAGACTAACCATCACATGTTGCTGTGAAATTATTTGATTTTACTTTGATTGACTAACTTCTATTATATTTTTTCAAATCTCGTCTCCTTTTAGACATTTTTGAACTTATGTTTATTATAACTGTTTAATTTATAATGCTATATAATATAGTATCCTAGTTTCTGCAAAATTTTGGTACTTTCTACTTGTATTTGTGCCTAATCTAAGCAAGGCAAGCCTTGGAACAACGATTGAGTTGGTTCTTAGGTCAAGACTCAAGCCAGGGGATTAGCCACTAATGCATTTATCAGGTTAGGCTGACATTAGTGCCACCTTTTCCCAAACCTTGCTTTGATGTAGGATGTGTGTCCCAAGCTGCCCTTTTGAATAGTGTACCCATGCTTATGCAGCATGGGAAATTAACTATAAAAATGCCAAGAAAACAGAATGATACTAAGGTTTATTACAAAAAAGATTTGGCAATAAACTTTTGTTAAATGTATATCCAGCTCTCAAGGAGACCAATATCGAATTACATGGGAGAGTTGCAGCAAGATATCAGTCCTACCATGAGGGGAATTTTGATTGATTGGCTTGTGGAGGTTAGTTTTATGACCTTGGCACATTATCTACATTTCTGTTATAAGTCCCTTTTTTTTTTTTTTTGGCTAAAGGGTGCTTTATCATGTTTCAGGTTACCGAGGAATATAACTTGGTTCCAGACACACTTTACCTTACAGTAAACCTCATTGATAGGTATCTCTCAGCAAAATTGATGCAGAAACAAAGACTCCAGTTGCTTGGTGTTACTTGCATGCTCATTGCATCGTAAGTGCGAATTCCACAGGCTCATAAATGGGCACTTCTTAATCTCTAAAGGATAGATATTTTTGTATGGTTTTTGTTTTCACTTTTAGTGGTTTATGTTTTGAAGATTTCATGGTGGACAAAGTGAAAATAGAAAATGGAATTCTATTGTTTTCACTTCTTTTCTTTATGAAAATATGAAAATGGCATTGAAAATGATAACAGAAACCAAGTCATTCTGACTTTTAAGATGATAATGGCATAAAAGTATAAAACTGATAATGACTAGTATAGTAGTATAGCCATTATGAATTAATAATAATTATTTTTCAGTCAGTCAAATATTCTGGTTATGATTTGTTGGTAATTTTACAGATTTCTCAAAATATAACTTTTTTCATTATACTCTCTCTTCTCTGTGACATTGTTAGTTTTACTCCAGTAACTCTTGGTTCAATTTGTTGATAGTCATTAAATGATAATATAAGATATCATTTCTATTCTTCCTATAATATTAGGAAATTCTAACATGTCTTACTTTTTTTTTTCTCTGTTTCCCTTAACTTCTTTTGGATTTAAGAAAGTATGAAGAGATTTGTGCTCCTAGAGTGGAGGAATTTTGCTTCATCACAGATAACACTTACACAAAAGAAGAGGTATTGCATATTTTGTAGTAGGGCTTGAAATTGAACCTTTTTTTTTCCCACACATAGTATATAGTATATATAAACTATAAAGCATAATGTAATAAGTGCCATTTTCACAGGTATTGAAAATGGAGAGTGAAGTTCTAAACATTTTGCATTTTCATTTATCTGTTCCAACAACCAAAACATTTCTGAGGTATATTATATTACTACATATATATACATCCACCTTTTATTGGAAAATGCCATAAAGTTAAAGCTTCAGTGAAGTACTGATCTATGATGATCTTTCTTTGGCTTTCAGGAGATTCATCCAAGCGGCACAATCTTCATACAAGGTATGATACTTGTTATCCACCAATTTAACATAAGATGATTCTAGCTTTAACTATGATGTAAATTTCTATTGTTTGAATTCAATTTTCAATTAGGTTCCTATAAATTTTTAATGTATGTTAAAATGTTTTTAAGTAGGGATTCGATTGAAAATTAGATCAAATCATAAGCACTTATAGACAAATTAAACCATGATTCTAAAAGCAAAACCATCAATCTCCTCGCAGGTCCCTCACATTGAATTGGAATTCCTGGCAAATTATTTAGCAGAGCTTACCCTTGTTGAGTACAGTTTCTTGCAGTTTCTACCTTCCCTTATAGCTGCATCTGCTGTGTTCCTTGCAAGATGGACTTTAAACCAATCAGAACATCCATGGGTATGAACCCCTTTTTTTGGTGACTATTTAAATCCAAGATGATGCACCTCAATGTTTCAAAGGATTTTCTAACTAATATTCACATTTTATAAAAAAAAATTCTTCTTTTACACTACAAAATAGGATACAAAGACAATTTTTGTGTAATTGTCTTCATTGTCTCTTTTCGTTTGTAGTTTTTGCCTCTCTAATCAAACATTACCTAGGTTTTATAACTTTCACGGTATCTAATTTATTGGAAACCTATGATGCACTGACACGAACATGAGACACAACATGACACAGGATACGTAGACACACGAATTTTAAAATTTTATACGACACGGGGACCTGGCATATATATAAAATATAAAACATTTTTTAGATAAATTATAATGATATTTTGATATTTTATTGATATTTAAATATAAAATAATTTTTTAACTGTTTTTAATGTTTTCTTTTAATTATATAAAGTATTTAAAATATTTTTTGTTTTAATAAATTATAATATATATTATTTCTAAACTCATTTCAAGAATATATGTTAAGAATAAGGCTGGACACACTGATACGTGATGGTATTTAGGTGTATCTTAGCGTATACGGAGAAGAAATTTTTATTTTTTATTAAGACAATGTTGGACCCAGCAGACACACGTGTCAGACAAGTATTAATGAGTGTCATATCCGAAATATATTTGACACGCGGACACGGCAACTCAGCCAAGTGTCCGTGCTTCATAGTTGAAAACTATATTCTTGTTTATTCGGTTTCAGCTTAATATATTTTTATATTCTTGTTTATTCAGTTTCAGCTTAATATATTTTTATATTTAATCAGTTTTCCAAGAGTATTAGTTAGTTAAAACCATGTTTTAATTTTGCAGAATCTAACCCTGGAGCACTATACAAATTACAAAGCTTCAGAGCTTGAAACTGTTGTTCTTGCACTTGTAGATTTGCAGCTCAACACCAAAGCTAGTTCCCTAAATGCTATACGTGAAAAGTATAAACAACATAAGGTAAGAATTTTCCACACTATATATATTATAGGGATTGGGAAGATTTTTGTGCAAAAATTTGGTGTTTACTATCTTCACTTAAAAAAGTAATATCCTAAATTAGTTTTCAAAGGAATATTTTATCAGATATTTTAATTTTCGTTAAATTTTAATTATTGAATTAGTCTTTGAATTTTTTCAGGTTATATTGCTTCCTACCTGAATGGACTAATTTGAGAATTTAAAAATTTTTAAGGACTTTTATTAAATAACATATAAAGTTATAAAAAAGATTATATAAAGATTTGTATAAAATGTTTAGCAAAATTTTAACATGCAAATGATCTGTCTAACAAAATATTAAAATAAAAGATTGAGGCTAATTTTCGTAATTAAAATTTGTCTGGTACAGAAGTGTTCGACTAAATATTCTGTACGAACTAATTTGGGTATTCCTATTTAATAAATAAATTGATGAATTAATCGATATATAAATGCTTATAATATTAGAAGGGTTTAAGTTTCAATTTAGTGTAATTATTATTATTATATACTAAGGAGGAAGTATTTCTCTTCCTCCACATTAATATATCACGGCAAAATAGTTAAAGAGAAAAAAAGATATAATACTAAAAAAATAAATAAATAATTGTCAAATAATAGAATAAAAATTTTATATTTTATAAAAGATGATATAATCTCTAATATATTTACTTATTTAGGACCCGTTTGGATAGGTTCATAAGTGACTTTTTTTAACTTGTAACTTATGAAAATGTGTAGTATTAATGTCTAGTACAATTTTTAAAATAAAATTGTAATTTTTTAAAAAGTTATTTTGGTGTTTAAGGAGAAGTTAAAAAAAATGATTTCTCTCATAATAAAAGGCTTTTTATCACTTTTCTCTTAAAATAAGTACTTTTAGAACTAAAAAACTAAACACAAAATAACTTATTTATAAACTATTTTTAATATAAGCATTTATTATTTAAACTATTTTTTCAAAAGTAACTTAATTAAGTTGTTTATTTAAACTGGGTCTTATTATATAAAAAAAGTAAGTTAAATTTATTAAAATTAAATCTATGGGATTGCTTTATTATAAAATACGAGATTAAAATTATGTGATTGCTTTATTATAAAAATTAAGTTTTTATTATATATTGTAAAAATAATTAAAAATGAACTAACGATGTAATAAAAATTTGGTTATATATATTTTTGACAAAGCACTTAGATGATACAATGAAAATAAAGTTACATGCCTTTTTGTTGTGGGTCTTAGAATTAAAATATATAATAAATATCATTCATGTATAAATACTTTGTTGTTGGCGATAGACAAGTAAAGGAGCTGATACAGTGATTAGCTCAATATTAGCTCAATATAGTAGAATACCTTGAAATCGAAACTTGGTTCTGTTTATGAGAAAGTGTCGGACTAACATTTTTATTAAAATTTAGTCAGTATTTAATTATTAAAAAAAGTGTGTAATTTTATATTATTAGGTATAATTTTATACCATTAAAAATATTAATAATAGTTAATTGATAATTATAAATTATAAAATGTGTTGGTTTTTAATATTATTATTTATTTATATAGAAAAAAATTACTAAAAGTACCCATGAAATTTATAAATAATGACAAAAGTATCCATAAACTAAGGAAATTAACGATGTACCTATGGAAGATGGATTTTGTATGACAAAAGTATCCAAATTCTAATTTTTTGTTGATTTTTTAATAATATTTCCAAACTACCCCACTCTCAACCTCAACTCACTTTTCCAACCTTTCATAACCCAACTTGCATCTTTAAAACCTTTGTCATGGAGTCTAAAACTACTCCTGAATAGACCAGACCAAAATCAATGGTGGTAGTAGTGGTAGAGGACTTTTATCGGTTCGTGGCAGATAAATTTAGTATGGTGAGCTCTTTTCCATTTTTTTCACCACATCCCTTCACACAAAGAAAGCTCCCAAATTAAGAACAAAAAGGAGAAAATAACTTAAACGATTAAAAACTGTTCCTTTGTGATTCTTTCTCTGATTCTTTATCGGTATTGATTGATTCTTTTGTTAATCTTGGCGTTGCAATCCTCTGTTGCGTTACTATCCAAAACTCCCACTATAAAGGTTCATTTCGTTTGTTGTTGGAGTAGTTTTGGACTCCATGGCAAGGATTTTAAAGGTGCATGTTGAGTTATAAAAGGTTGAAAAAGTGAGTTGAGGTTGAGGGTAGAGTAGTTTGGGAATTTTATTAAAAAATCAACAAAAAAAATTAAAGTTTGGATACTTTTGTCGTACGGAACCCATCTTCCATGAGTACATCGTTAATTTCCTTAGTTTATGGGTATTTTTGTCGGCGTTTATAAATTTCATGACACTTTTAGTAGTTTTTTCTTTATTATAGTCAACCACTCAACCCAACTTAATAACATACAACAATATCAACAAAATCTTATGAATTAGTTGTATGAATTAAATAACATTATTACATTTTGTCATGTATTATATTTGCATTAAGACGGTTTATATTTAGTTCTCTTTTGATCATCTCATTGCAAAATCTTCTAATTTTTCTTTTTATTCTTAGCCATTGTTTTTCTTCGATTTAATTACTCTTTTAGTCTTTATAATTTCATTAATTTGCAATTAGGTTTTTATATATATATATTTTTAAATATTATATGTTTTTTTGATAGAAATATTCTAATAATTTTAATATTTTTGACATGAAAAGAACTTAATTACTAAATTAAAAGTAATGTAGAAATTTAATTAAAAAAATATATATAAAGACTTAATTAAAATTTTGATAAAATTATAGAGATCAACCGAATAATTAAACATTTTTTCCTTACATATGACCTAAAGCAAGATTTACTGTCTTTTCAACAGTGAACATGACTCCAATTCTCACTCTAACCAACTTAGGATAAGATCCTTTTTTTTTTCTCCTTCTCTCTTTCCCTGTACATCACGAGACATTATAATATTTATTTCTATGTTCTCTAAAAATGTTAATGAGATCATCACTTGACAATGAACTTTGCTTCTTGTGACAGTTCAATTGTGTGGCAACACTGTCTCCAAATCCAAAACCTGTGCAATCGCTCTTCCAAGTTCAAGTGTAAATTAATGCAACTCAAAAGTCTAAAAGCATGACTTCGGAATTTCTGGTACAGTACAACGATGTTATCATCAGTTGTGAGTGACATATGTTACCAATTGATCTTTGTAATTTCTAATTACTGCTGTTTGTAACATATAAGGTGGTCTCAAAATTCTGGCAAATTCCAGATTTCAATGTAACATTAAAATTGTTACATTATATGATGTTATACGGTTAAAAGCAATGTGTTGAGGTACTAACATCAAAGTAGATATTTCGTGGAGGTTGTACCATTGTGGCTGTTTCAAGATTTTTTCCTGTATTGAAACATTTGTTTGTATTATCAAATTGTCAAAAAGGTAAAAAAAAAATGCACAGTTTATATTATGTTTCTTTTAGTCTGTTACAACATGCAACAATTGATAGAAGGAAAGATGTTTCTTAAATTATTATTTTCATGTTGACATCTATTATACCACTTTTAAATTTTGGTGTAGTCCTTATTTAGGTAAAACATTTTTTGAAAAATTTTAAAATTTTTTTTAATGTTTTAATTAATTTTATTCATAATTTTCAAATATATTTTAGAGTATAATTTTCATGTGAAGCATCAAAACTAAACTTTTAAAAGTATTTTAAAAAGTTTAAAAATAAACATACTTTACTTTATTACTTTAGCATGCAATTTTTTTTTAATAAAAAATGTTTATTTTATTGGCCTAAGAAGATTAAGGAATACCTATACTTTATAGAAAAATAATGCAAACTAAAATTAGCTACTACATATTTGTATATAAATATATGTATAATTTAACTTATTTTTAATATATATTTTATAATTCAATGCATATTTTATCTTGGTGATTAATTTTAAGGCATACTTAATATGATTGATACCTATATATAACCTTGGGTTCTTCTTCACATTTAATTTGTTGTTACCTTTATCTCAACCTTTTTTTTTTCTTCCCCCCCCCCCTCTTTCTCGCTTTTGTTTGGGGTCTAACACCAAAAATGATATTTTATATAACAAGATTAAATTCATATTTAATTAGAAAATCCACTTGACCATAACATATAACAAGTATTTTTACCCTAATAAAAATCAATTGTCGATCTACATGATCAAATGCATTTTTTAATTAAAATAATTCACTCCCTACACAAAATTATTTATAAATAATAAATATGTTTGAAGATTGTTGAGTAATTTTTGTGGGCTAATTTTTGTTAATATTGATCAAGATGTGTATTACACCAAGTTATTTGGCTTCAGGTGAGTTTTACACTTTTACACTGAGTGCGTCAAAATATCAAATTGATCGACTTCCGGAAAGAAAATATCAAATTTTAATAAATGGGTTAATTGTCAAAATAGTTTCTGAGAAGTGTGCGTCAAAATTTGGTGATTGAAAGATCAAATGTCTCATTGGTTCATAAAAGATATAATTGTAAATATGATTGAGCCTTCTATCAATTAGATGATGACATGCGGCATAATCATATTTGGACAAAAATCTAATTAGCAAAAGACTAATTGGAGACGTTTCATTTTTTGAGGACCAAATTGATAAGAATGTGGACCATTTTGACTATTAACCCTTTTAATAGACCAATAGGAGCACATTACAAAATTAACAAAGACAAAATTTAACCTCAAAACAAACAGGACAATCATGATGCATTGCCTTCTCCACACAAGCGTGACTATTTTTCAGCAGAAAGAAGTGTTGTTAGAATGATAGTTGGTAAAGAAGCTTACGGGTCAAGAATTAAGACTAGTGTTGCTACTTTAAAGCAAAGCATGAAAATGTAAACAATTGACTTACCACACTTGTCGCGGTGGAAGCAATTTTCAGATCCTCCAGTTCTGTATTGAAACATTTCAGAATCATTCAATAACTAACGAAGAAAAGTACCCTAAACCAAATGCAACAACACTAGAAGTGCATACAATGCTTTTTGAAGAACATGCACAAGGAAAATGTTCTACTAATTCATACCTGCAAATTCCACAGCCGCCGCAATGGTATTGTTTCTTAGATACCTGCAGCAGATAAAATAAATAATATTATCATCTCGTACATTCTATGTGTCGATTTTTCGAAAGAGTCATTAACTTGGATGTTTAAGGGATTGTCAGCTCCGGAACGAAATACTCACATCGTCATCAAAAAGCTTGCATATCCCGCAAAAGTACTTGCCCATACAAACTCCACAATTAATGCAGTTTTGCTGAACCTGGAATCAGCAGAAGTCAACACAAGAATAGACTTAGTTCATGGCAGGATTCTAACTTACAAAAGGCAAGAACTTATAATAGATGATTGTCTGTGAATATATGAATAATTGAATAGTTTCAAACACCTCAAAAAGAATACTAACAACTCTGCACAAAACATGTTAAAGGACCTTCATGAAGTGATTAGCTTCTGGATTCCTTTTAACCATGCAGCTTTTTCTCTCTTCTATGTCTATGAACCCTTGAGCTTACTCGCATGTCGCAAGCATAAAGATAAATAAAGCTTTATCGTAATCTATGTTAATAGTTTGATCTTCCCTTATAATTAACAAGACTTGGCTCTTGTTCAGTCCCACAAAGTGAACATATCACCTGGAAAACAATCCAAAAATATTCAATCGAATTGATTAACATGTGAAATAACAGAAGGGAGAAGGAGCACAAAATTTTTGTGATACTCAAATGATCGGTGTTCAAATAAATAAGCATACCTGTTTAACTTGATGACGGGGAATGTCATGTCTAAGCTTCGGAACAATCCTGATATCATCCTGGGGAGAAACATAGATGGTAAAATAAGTTCCAATTAAAGAGAAAAAAAATGGATTGCCACAACATAAGAAATAAAAATAATGATTTGAAAGTCGTAAGTATTGCAATCTGCTACTAAAAGGAAATAGATTGTTTCTCAAAAGTTGTAGTCTGAATCAATTGATATTCACTTCTACACTTTCTCCACAAATATACTTATCAAATTAGTCTAACGAACACCACCTAAATTTTTCAGATACAAGCGGGCCAACTTGAGGAACAAGAAAGAAATATAAATGTCTCATAACTAAAACTTGAAAAAAAAGGAAGATGAACTGACCTTTGCCTCATTATGACAATGGCGACAGTGAAAAATCTCGTTGCAGCAGGGGGCCCTAATACGGCATCTTCTCTGGTAATGTTTCAACAAAAGAATGGAGACAAAAATATGCAAACTAAGTGAACATGAGATTTTACCTGTGTTCCATATATCCTTTCTCTCGCAAGTCATTGATGACAGATTGTACACTTTTCCCTCGGATAAGTACATTATTGTCGCCAACATATGTAAACCACTGTACAAAAAGGCTCAGAGTACTAAAAATATACATACTAATGATGGATGTGACACAACAACCGACTGCGTACAGATAGGGATAGCTGGAAATCTGGGATGTGACACATTTACAAATACCTGCATCTGACACTGACACATGCTCTTATAGACACACGTCATTTTTTATGAAATTGTAAAGATATTTCTAAAATTTATTTAGAATAAAAGTATAAAATTTATTTATTTATAAAAAAATTACATTATTTTAAGTGTAAAATTATAAAAAAAATTAATTTATTTAGAATAAAAATATAAAATTAAAAAAAAAAAATAAGTAATGTGATTAAGTAGTGAAAGTAAAATTGTATTATTTAGAATGAAAGTGTAAAAGTTATTTATTTATAAAAAAATTATATTACTTTAAGAGTAAAATTATAAAAAAATTAATTTATTTAGAATGAAAGGGTAAAATTATAAAAAAAAGGTTATAAGTAATGTGATTAAGTAATGAAAGTAAAATTATATTATTTAAAATGAAATTATAAAATTTATTTATTTATAAAACAATTACATTACTTTAAACGTAAATTTATAAAAAAAATTAATTTATTTAAAATGAAAGTGTAAAATTATATAAAAAAAAGTAATGTGATTAAGTAATGAAAGTAAAATTACATTATTTAGAATGAAAGTTATTTAGAATGAAAGTGTAAAAGTTATTTATTTATAAAAAAATACATTACTTTAAGTGTAAAATTATAAAAAAAAATTATAAGTAATGTGATTAAGTAATGAAAGTAAAACTACATTATTTAGAATGAAAGTGTAAAATTTATTTATTTATAAAAAAATTACATTACTTTAAGAGTAAAATATAAAAAAAATAAATTTATTTAGAATGAAAGTAATGTGATTAAGTGTAATTTACTTAGATGTGATTAAAAATAATTAAATACTATGTACCAAAAAAATTGAGTGTAATTTTTATGATTCATAAGTAACTTATTAAAATTGGATTTTGAAAAATAATTTTCTAAAGAGAGTAATACCTATATTTTTTAAATTAACTGAAAATGGTTTTAAATAATCATAAACGTTGTTAGTAAAATAAGTTTTAAAATTTAAAATAATTATAATATAAATAAATAGAAAAAGAATTTTGATTCTGAATGAAATTTAGTATTAATAATTTAATTAAGAATAAATTTGAATATCTATAATACATGAGATTATATTAGATTTTTTAATTAACAAATTAACTTTAAAAAATGTCTCTTTAAATGCATTTAGAAAAAAACTTCTAATTTGTTAAAATGATAAGTGATCTTTTTATTTGCCAAACTTAAAATAAATATATAGTTTGTTCTTTTGAAAAATAATAAATATATCTTTCCCACAAATAAATTTACCAAATCAGACCTTATCTTGCAAAAACTTTCAATTTTTCTCCATGCATGCACTCTACAATTGATGACAGATTGTATCTTCTCCCTGAGTTATATGCCTCATGTTACTGCACTCAAACTGCAAAGGCTCAGAGTGCATTATTATCTCCTCTCCCATGATGCTAGCTATCCTCTATGAACTACATGGAAGCAGAAATAAACTTATGGACTTGCACATATGAAAATATTAAGAAATAATCCTACAACTTCAAGTCAAGCAACTGAACGCTTCTTTTACACTGTCACAGACCAACAGATAATATCAACAACAAAACCGAAATTACCGAAAAAAGGAAACACATCAAATAAGTGTATAAACTAAAAATTGATCCTATCACATTCATACAATTTTGAAGCACAAAGCCACAAACTATAATAGCGAGAAACATGACCAAACTTAGCCATACCTCTTCATGGTCCATTTTTAGAACTCAAATCTTTGCCTAGTATAATAGCAAGAAACATGACAAAGTCAAACTCGGTCAACCCGAAATTTATAAACTATACATGAATTTAACATTATACATATTGAAATTTAAGAAGTTAAAAATAAATTTAACAGATAGTTTACATTACATACAGAAGCTACCAATCTGTCTAGAAGATAGAGAAGTCTTATTAAAAGCAGGAAAGTTATTGCAAAAGTATTACACTGGAGAATTGGAAGGGGTAATCATGTGAGAATAGTTTGACTATACGTGGTTGGCAAACAATTCTTTCTTATTTTAAGGAAGAGAAATAAATATAAAATAAAAAAATATAATTAGATAACTCTAATAATAATATTTACCACAATTATTATCTCAATATAATAGGGATAATTAATATATTTACTAATATTACATGTTGTAGTATATGAAGAGAAAAAAGAAAGAACTTTATATATTACACATAGAGAGAAAAAAAAAAAGCTTTATAGTATTATCTCAAACACTGTCCTATTTATACTTGCTCAGGATTCACTTTTTCAAATTATATTAATGTGGAATCAATCCTGGAAAGTTAAGCACCATTTACAGATAATATTTGCACCGTCCAAAATTACTTTGATTGGAGGGACAAAGTCATGCTGAGTAGATAATTAGTAGACATCCATATTGTAACTCTCCCCTTTGAATGTCTATTAGGAATATGTCTCATTAAAACCTTACTAAAGAAAAAATCCAATGAGAAAAAAAATTAGTGAAGGAAAAAAGTACAATATCCTTTATGACGGGGACTGCCTCATTAAAAACCTTGTCAAGAAAAACCCAATGAGAAAAAACCTGACCAAGAAAAAAAGAGTACAGTCTTCCCCTCTTGTCGACATCATTTAATATCTCAAAATCGATGTATCCTAATCAGATGTACCAATTTTTCAAAGGAAGATTTTGAGAGTGACTTTGTAAATAAGTCTGCCAGATTTTCACTTGAGCGGATCTGTTGGACATCAATTGTCTCTTGATTTTCAAGATCACGAGCGAAGAAGAATTTGGGAGAAATATGATTTGTTCTATTACTTTTGGTGTATCTACCCTTAAGTTGAGTAATGCATGCTGTATTATCTTCAAACAGGATAGTTGGGGCTATCTTATAGCCAATCACTCCACATGATGACAGAATATATTGAATCAAACTTCTGAGCCAAAAACACTCGCGACTTGCTTCATGAATCGCTAGTATTTCAGCATGATTAGAGGAGGTTGCTGCTATCGTCTGTTTCGTAGACCTCCATGATATAGCTGTACCACCATATGTAAACAGGTATCCTGTTTGAGATCTCCTTTTGTGTGGATCAGACAAGTATCCAGCATCTGCATAGCCAACTAATTGTGACTTGGATCCATATGGATAAAACAATCTCATATCCACTGTTCCATGAAGATACCAAGAGATTTGTTTGATTCGATCCCAATGTCTTCTGGTTGGGGAGGAACTATACCTTGCTAGTAAGTTAACAGCAAATGATATATCGAGTCGTGTGTTATTAGCAAGATACATTAGTGCTCCAATGGCACTAAGATATGGTACTTCAGCACTAAGAATATCTTTATTTTCTTCTTTAGGACGGAATTGATCTTTTTTCACATCCAAAGATCTTACAATCATTGGGGTACTTAATGGATGTGACTTATCCATATAAAATCTCTTTAAGAACTTTTCTGTGTATGTTGTTTGATGAATAAAGATCCCATTTTTTGTATACTCAATCTGCAGGCAGAGATAAAATTTAGTCTTTCCAAGATCTTTCATCTCAAACTCTTCTTTTAGAGTTTTTATAATTGTTGGAATCTCTTCAAGAGTTCCAATGATATTTAAATTATCAACGTACACAGCAATTATAATGAATCCAGGTGCAGATTTCTTTATGAAAAAACATGGGTAAATATCATCATTCTTAAATCCATTTTTGGCCTGAGGTAAGACGATTATACCACATTCGTCCAGATTGCTTTAGACCATATAAAGATCTTTGCAATTTGAATGAGTATAACTTCTGTGAATATTCATTGGATGGTTTAGATATCTTTAATCTTTTAGGGACTTTCATATAGATATCACGATCTAATGAGCCGTATAAGTAGGCTGTTACCATATCCATTAAATGCATATGTAATTTATGATATGCAGATAAACTGATCAAATAACGCAATGTTATTGCATCCACTACAGGGGAATAAGTTTCTTCATAATCTATACCGGACCTTTGTGAAAAATCTTGTGCTACAAGTCAAGCTTTGTAGCGTACAACTTCATTTTTCTCATTTCGTTTTCTCACAAATACCCATCGATATCCAACAGGTTTTACATCTTCTGGTGTACAAACTACAGGTCCAAAGACTTCACGTTTTGCAAGTGAGTTTAACTCAGCCTTCATGGCTTCTTCCTATTTTGGCTAATCATTTCTTTGTCGACATTCTTCGACTGTTTTTGGCTCAAGATCCTTACTTTCATGCATGATATTTAATGCCACATTATATGCAAATATTTCATCGACAAATGTCTTATTTCGGTCCCATTTTTCTCCTGTAAAGACATAATTGATCGAGATTTCGTCATTTTCACAATTTTCAGGTACCTGAACGTCCTTTGACGTTAAAATTATATCAGAATTTTAGACAACTACATGTGTTTTTACTATATCTTTTTCAATAGGAATAGTATTTACCTCTTTTCTTTTTCGAGAATTTTTGTCTTTGAAACCAACAGACCTGCCACGCTTCTGGCGTGAATTTGTTTCAGTGACTATTTGTCCGACTGGGACATTAATTCGAATTGGGGCATTTTTCGCTGGCATATAAGATTTGGTTATCCTCTTTGTATCGAAAAATGCATCAGGCAATTCATTTGCTATTCTTTACAAATGTATAATCTTTTGAACTTCTAGTTCACATTACCCTGATCGAGGATCCAAATGCATCAAGGATGATGCATTCCAATTAAGTTCCATTTCAGGAAGCTTATTCTCTCCTCCTAATATTGGAAATTTTGATTTATCAAAATGACAATTCGCAAACTGGGTTTTAAATACATCCCCAATTTGTATCTCAAGATACCTTACTATAGAGGGAGAATCATATCCAACATATATCCCTAATTTTCTTTGGGGTCCCATTTTGGTGCGAGAAGGTAGTGCAATGGGAACATATATTGCATACCCAAATATTCATAAATGAGAAATATTTGGCTGCTGTCCAAAAGCTAATTGTATAGGAGAGAACGGATGGTAACTCGTTGGCCTCAAACGAATAAGTGCTGCAACATGTAAAATAGCATGTCCCCAAACTGAAGTTGGGAGATTTGTTCTTATAAGTAAGGGTCTAGCAATTAATTGGAGGCATTTAATAAGTGATTCTGCTAACTCATTTTGTGTGTGAACATGAGCTACTGGATATTCAACACTTATTCCATTAGCCATACAATAAGCATCAAAAGCTTGGGAAGTAAATTCACCAGCATTATCAAGACGAATTGCTTTGATTGGATTTTCTGAAAATTGTGCTTTTAATCGAATAATTTGAGCAAGTAATCTCGCAAACGCCAGGTTGCGAGAAGACAATAAGCACACATGTGACCATCTCGAAGATGCGCATATTAAGACCATAAAATATCTAAAAGATCCACACGTTGGATGAATAGGTCCACATATATCACCTTGAATTCTTTCTAGGAATTTAGGGGACTCAAATCCAATCTTTACTGGTGATGGTCTTAAAATTAACTTCCTCTGAGAACATGCAGCACAACAAAATTCACTAGATTTAAGAATCTTCTGGTTCTTTAGTGAATGTCCATGGGAGTTTTTAATAATTCTCTGCATCATGGTTGTTTTCGGGTTACCCAATCGGTCGTGCCAAGTTATGAATTCATTTGGGCTAGTAAACTTCTGGTTTACAATGGCATGTGATTCAATTGCACTAATCTTGATATAATATAACCCAGATGAAAGTGGGGGTAACTTTTCTAATATCAACCTTTTTATTTAAATCATGAGTTGTGATATATAAGTACTCATGATTTTTCTCATTCGTTGTTTCAATATGATATCCATTTCGGCGAATATTTTTAAAACTCAATAAGTTCCTTAGAGACTTAGTAGATAATAGTGCATTATTTATTATGAATTTTGTTCCGCTAGGAAACAAAATTATAGCTCTTCCTGAGCCTTCTATCACATTGCCTGAGCCAATAATAGTATTAACATATTCTTATTTTGGCACAAGATGGGTAAAGTATATATTACTTTTGAGAATGGTGTGCGAACTTGCAATATTTGCAAGGCATACATCTTCATTATATATCCTTGCCATTTTCTTCAAAGACAAATAATAATAATAAAATGAGTAGAAGTACATAGGGGTGCACATGGGTCGAGTAAAGCCGGGTTCGCAGGGTTCATAGTGACTCGAACCCGACCCTAAATAATGACCAGGTCTATTTATGAGACCCTTACCCGCCCTAGACCCGATGAAATCGTGTTACTTTTGGGCTACATTAAAGCCGGGTCTAGACCGGGTAAAGTTCAGGTCTTGATCAACTTTATCACAATATCACCAAAGGTCTATATCTTTTGAACCTCTAAATTTTGGAAAATAATTATTCTATAACATTGCAACATTCACATAATAATAATTTAGAGTCTAATAATAATAATTTAAAGTTTCATCATAATAATTATGTCAATTACACACTAAACATTCAAAGTTCAAAAGAAAATTAAAACAAAGTTAACAACCAACACAAGATTAACATAATAATAATAATAATAATAATAATAATAATAATAATAATAATAATAATAATAATAATAATAATAATAATTTATAGTGTCATACCAACCAATAACAACAAAATATTAAGTAGCAAATAATTACAGAACAAAATTCATTTGATTCGTAGCTTGCTCTTAAGGTTGTGAACAGTGAACACAAAGGCAAGAAATATAATGCATATTTTTTATTTTTTTTATTGCACGCCTATACGGGTCCAAACTCCAACGGGTCGGGGCCAGATGACCGAGGCTTGACCCGAACCCGATTTAATAAATAACCTGAGCCATCTATTGAAACCTCGGGTTTGACTGGGCCATAATGAAGTCGGGCCAAATTAGCTCCGAAGTCACCGGGCCCGGTCGGGATCTTCGGGCCGGACCGGATCTTGTGCACCCCTAAAAGTACATGCACAGTCAAATTGAATTTTTAATTAGAATTATTTTTCTAAGAAATACTGTATATAAAAATAACGTCATATACTAAAATTTTATTATTATTACTATTATTATTATTATTTTTTAAACTTGACACATTTAATGATTTCAAAATTCTTAAACATAAATATTAATATTTCATTATTTATATACATCATATTTGAAGCTTAAATACATAAAAAATAAAACTTAATAACAAGTTTCTTACATTATTTATTTACATGAATACTTAACAATCTCACATATTAAACTATTCCATTATTAATCAAAGGGATAAGTACTTTTTTTGTCCCCAGGGTCTGGGGTCAAAATCGATTTCGTCCCTAGCCTTTTTTTTATTATTAAAATCATCCTGAACGTTATAAAACGCTTTAAAATCATCCTTCCCCCCAATTACGAAATTTTTTGGACACATTTGCCCCTGAGGTTGTTACCGGTAGTTGACGTATATAATCGTATAAAAAATTAAGATTTATTTTCGTCCCCACCCCCAAATGAGAAGCACAACGTGTCTGCTAGGGCTAGGGTTCTGGCACAGCCATGGTGTCGGAGAGCTCGAGGTCATCTCGGAGAAGGGGGTCTGCGCAGAAGAAGGGGATTCTTTGTGGGCATGGAGAGAGACCAGTGTTGCGAGTTTCCAGAACCAAGGAAAACCCAGGTCGCCGATTCTGGGGCTGCGTCTACTATGAGGTGAGTTCATGTTTTGTTGTTCTAAGATGATCTCATATGTTTCTTTCTGGACACTGAGTATGGTGGGGTGATGTAGGTCAATGATGAATGTGAGTTTTTCCATTGGGAAGATCCAGAAGCTGGGAGCGAAGATCCGCATGTTGCAAGGTTGAAGAGGAAAGTCGTAGACCTGAAGGCAGACGTGAAGGCATCTGAGTGGAAGTTGAAGGTTGCTGCAGTGTTAGGCATGGTTGGCTGGGTTGCTTGTGTATGTTGCTGGCTGCAGGTTTTGTTGAATCACAACCAGGATGTACCATGTTTGGTGCCTTTGAAACTGGGTTGATGAAAGTTTGGTAGAAAATAGGGCAATTTTAGGTAGTTTATTTGTAGTTAGCCATTGCAGAGGACTTTATGTAATTGAAAAATTATTGCTGTGACTGGATAGTAATTTGGTATTGAAACTGGTTATTGGAGTTGAGTATATGTGTATGTAAGTGATTGTCTGTGTCTGTAATCTCAGAAAAATTTGGCAATGAAAGTGGAAATTGTTGACATGAAATTTGACTATGTGTTACCAATGCATTACCTGTATTATAGAGTAGTTGCACTTTAATAGAATGAAAGCAGAAACAGATTAACCAGATCATAAGCATGTGACTTCATTCATTAACAAACCAAGAGTAAAAGTCTTACAGCATTCATGAAACAAACTGACATTTGGACTTATATCAAAACAGCAGTAATTCTGTTCACTTTTACACAACAAAAGGCATAAATAGTCTGTAATAAGTTCCAATCAAAATGAAATTACACAACCATAGCACTATCATCAAACCAAATCTACATGGACCAGCTAACAACTTAAATAGTTAGTAAACATTGTCAAAGCTTTCCCCATTCCCTTGGAGGCAGTTTTGCCATGAGCCTCAACTTCCTTCGAGAAACATGCAGTGCAATGTTGTGAGAGAAAGAGACCTTGTGCATCATTGGTTGGCTTGAGCTAGATGCACCCTTGTCCTTAGTGACTGGTGGTGGTTGGGTAGAGCTTTTGATGGGCTTCTTGTTGGGCCTTCATTGGGGAGTAGCTGCTGCTGTTGTATTGGGCCTAGTTGCTATTGTACTGGGCTTGGGGATGGGCTAGGAATGGGATGACTTGGACCTGGTTATGGGAGTTGAGCTTATGGCTGGTTGGGGCTGTGATGATAGATTTCCTTGACCTCTGGACCTCTTCCTCCCTCTGGTAGCAGTTTGCATAGCAGGTTTGGAAGTTGAGCTCTTCCTTCCTCTAATAGCTACCTTGACAACTCTTCCTTCGAATGACTGCCATTTCTCTCTTTCAGTCCTTCCAGTGTGTTGTTTTTGCGCATCTCCACATCAACTGCTTCAATTGCAATCCAGGAAACTTCTTTCTGAAGTTACTGTAGAGATGTCGCACGCAAAATCTGTGATCTACACCTGGGATCACCTCATCAAAAGCTGGCAGTAACCCCTAGCAAAACCAGGTAAGTATGCATAATGTTAACTTCATATTATCTTAAATGAGTATGCATGATATTAAGTTCATATTTACCTTCTATTGATCAGACATGAAGGTTGCCATGCCAATTGTTTCCAACCCAAAATCATGAATTAGCAGCCTCAGGAACCAAGTCCAGCTATCCTTGGTCTCTGACTCCACGACGGCAGGCGATAGGGAGCATTTGATCATTCGGGTCCCATCCTATAGCAGTCAGCATCTGCCCCCTTGAGGGGTTTTCAGAAAGCAGCCATCCAACCCAATGAATTTTCTATATTGCAGAAAGCTTTTTTTGCAAGCATCCAGGCATACATAAAGTCTTTGAAATATGCAATAGTTGTTCAAATATTGGCTTTGCTGCTCATGCTCAAAGTCAGGTGACCTTTGTACCTTCAGAGTCACTGAGGATCCTGGATTAGAACGGAGCAACTCATAGCAGTAATCACCAATCCTCTTGTACTGCTTCCTATACTCTCCCTGTATGTCATCCAACGCCACTTGCCTAGACCTAGCTGCCATTGAGGTTGTAACTGTCAGGTTCCACTTTCGTTGTGCCTTGTTCACCAGTTCCTTGATCTTAACCCTTGGATTATGTTCCACCTTCTTAAAAGCCCTACTCAGCCACGAAGTATGCATTATTCCAACCCTATGAGACTGGCCACAAGTGTGCTTAAGGTTAATGGACCGTAGTTGCCAAGTTGCTTCATTTTTCATCTTAGCAGCATATAACCAAAAAGGACAGCCAGGCTGACATACTGCCATCACTCTAACCAAATCAAGCTTCGCATACCTCAGTCCCCTTCTCGATTGTACTGCATACGACGTGACAGTGTCCTTAAATTCCTCTCTTGAAGCAAAAACGGTTCCCACCTCCCACTTGTAAGTATTCATGTCCTTACAATCCTTATGAATTGGATAACTCCTTGCCTCATTCTTATCTTCCCCTTCTCCTTCCTCATCACCTGAACCAACACCAACCTCATACTCCAAGTCCACTTCATCGCTGTTGAAACCTTCCTCATCACTAAAATCGCCATTCATAACCCCTTTTCCTTTATCAACCCTCTTGCTACTCTTGCCAGTGGTATCTTCCTCAAACCCACTCTCATCATCGTACTCCTCCTCACTATCTGTAAAATGGATGTCGTCTGCACTATCACCCTCAAGATCAGATGGAATAAACTCCTCATCATCGCTGTCATCATTGCTGTTTGACTCACCCCGATCATTTTCAACGGCCACATCTGTATCTACCTGATCTTTTTCATTGCGTCCTTGCACATCATCATTTTTCATCTCTTGAACTTTTTCACCCTCATAAACCACTAACTCATTACCCGGATTCTGCTCTGCTTGGCCTCCAACATCAATAAACCCAGCGTCCGAAAATTCTTCTGCATCCTCAACTACATGCACCACAAACACCTCAACATGACTCCTCAAGCTTGCTATTTTGCACATCTTAAGTGCATCTCTATCCGTAGCAAATAATTTTAGGGCCTTCTCTAACCATTGAATTGCTGGATCCTTATACCACAGAGCTGCAATGTTCTCCTTGGTGTATCCAAACTGCCCTAGCTCTGCATATGCCTCAAATATAGACCAGCAATCACTATCAACATCTTCAATCATTGTCTTCTCTCCCTCTAAATACTACAACGTCCCTTCTTCATAACCAAATCGCCCCCCATGGTAGACAGTCAGAGTAAAGCTTCCCATTTCCTAAAGACACAAAAAAAAATGACTCAAATCCTCGCACACCTAACTGGAAACAAAATCATAAAGAATTCTGCATACATACCTCAACGTCGACGACAATGCCGGACCGAAAACCTTCCTCGCCGTAGCTACTAACCCCCAAATGCAACTCAGATACGCCTCCAATGAACACACACCACACCTAGGGCATCATTGAACATGAACCATCTCCTTCGACTTTGTGTAACGAATAAGAAAGTAAATGAGTTTCGCGGGAATGAAAAACGAAGGGATATGGACCATCAGGGGCAAATGTGTCCAAAAAATTTCGTAATTGGGGGGAAGGATGATTTTAAAGCGTTTTGTAACGTTAAGGATGATTTTAATAAAAAAAAAGAGGCTAGGGACGAAATCGATTTTGACCCCAGACCTTGGGGACGAAAAAAGTACTTATCCCTTAATCAAATGACCAATATTTTCTTTACGATCCTCAAAGAAATCAGATACATCATAATGAGTGGTGGAATTTTCAACATCATTTGAAACAAAATTTGACTCCTTTCCTTTGTCGTCCTTTTTCAAAGATGCTTGATAAAGATCGACTAGGTGTCTTGGGGTACAACAGGTACGTGACCAATGGCCCTTTTCACCACAACGGAAATATTTATCCTCTATTGATTTATTTTGTCCAATATTTCTTTCTTTATCCCACTTCTGGTGAGATCCTTTCTTGTGAACATAATTTTTCTTCTTTCCATAATTTTTCTTGTTACTAAAACCTTGCCATTTACCTCTTTTGGGGTAATGATTTGCCGCATTTACTTCAGGAAATGGGGCGGCGCCAGCTGGGCGCGCTTCATGATTTTTTAAGAGCAACTCATTGTTGCGTTCAGCAACAAGAAGGCAATAAATTAACTCAGAATATTTTTTAAATTCTTTTTCTCGAAATTGCTGCTGCAGGAGCACATTCGAGGCATGGAAGGTCGAGAAAGTTTTCTCTAACATGTCATTATCAATTATCTTTTCCCCACATAATTTCATTCGTAAGGTAATTCGAAACATTGTTGAATTATATTCATTTATGGATTTAAAATCCTGTAGACGCAAGTGCGTCCATTCATATCGGGCTTGAGGAAATATCACCGTCTTTTGATGATTGTACCTTTCTTCAAGGTCTTTTCACAGATCTGTAAGATCTTTTAATGTGAGATATTCATTTTTCAATCTTTCGTCAAGATGACGACGAAGAAAAATCATGGCTTTGACTTTATCCTTTTAGGATGCATTATTTTCAGCCGTAATGATATCTCCAAGATCCATTGAATCAAGATGGATTTCAGCATCTAGTATCCATGATAAATAGTTGTTTCCAGATATATCAAGAGCATTAAATTCAAGATGAGAGAGTTTTGACATTATGAAAATTTGTTACCTGAGTCTTCCTAAAATTTTATCAGAATCTCGTGCTGATAACGTGTTGTGAAATAAATAAATAAGAAAGGAAAATAAATATAAAATAAAGAAATATAATTAGATAACTCTAGTAATAATATTCACCACAATTACTATCTCAATATAATTGGGATGATTAATATATTTACTAATATTATATGTTGTAGACTTGTAGTATATGAAGAGAAAAGAGAAAAAAGAACTTTATATATTACACGTAGAGAGAGAGAGAAAAGCTTTATATTTTTATTGTGGACGTATTATCTCAAACACTGTCCTATTTATATCTGCCCCAGATTCACTTTTTCAAATTGTATTAATGTGGAATCAATCTTGGGAAGCTAAGCACCATTTACAGATAATATTTACACCGTCCAAAATTACTTTAATTGGAGGGACAAAGTCATGTTGAGTAAATAATTAGTAGACTTTTATGAAGTATTTTTTAAATCACTTTTTAAAGCAATCAATTATTTCTTATGATTTTTAAATCACTTTTTTTTTTGTTAATATATGACTTATGAAGTATTTTTTTTTATGGTTAATTAGTTATCAAGTTATGAATTTTATTTTTTATTTTAATTAATTTAATAATATTTTTTTTCAATAAAAAAATCTTTATAACAACAGACCAACCCATCAAATAACAATTCAGGATAAAATTTCACGGTATCTATCAACTTAATTATTTATACACTATTTAAAAACAAAAAATTGTGTGGCAGATTGGTTGGCCAAAGATGATGTCCATGGAGATTTCGAAGCAATAGACTGGCTACAGCTGCAAGCTCCCCTGCTTAGTCTCCTATAGGATGGCTTAGATTAGAATATTTCTTTTCATCTGTGTTCTTTTTCCCTTTCTGTTTGTTTTCTATTTAGCTATTGTACAAAAAAAAATTCCAAAATAAGAAACTAATTATTAAATTATTTACCAAAATATTCTTATTTAATAACTACTTTATAATGGAAGCATGAACAAAATATTAATTTAAAAAACTTTTTGTGGCCGCCATGCCTAAGAAAGAAGCATCAAAAGCATGAAATATATATATATAGGATTTCTCCAATTAAACAGCCATTAACCTAGCTTTTCCCTCAAGGATTTATCCACCATTAACAAGGAGAAAAGAGGTTTTTTTTCTTTTTAGAATAAAAAGGAAAAAAAGATTTCATTGAAGGTCTATTACTATTATACATACACATTTTTTAAGGTTATCAAATTGGAGAAACTAAAACAGCTGTATTTCCAATTACTGGCTGGAGACTGGCCGCTTTCTCAAGCTGTTTCCAGGCGTCCTTCCGCTTCTCGGCTTCCAAGCTAAGCAGCGCTTCTTCCTCCTTGAACTGAGTGAGGCAGGAGATGTACAGCTTCTCGTCCATCTCCACAAACATCTTCCTAACGTTGTGAGTTAAGTTGAGAACTGCCTGGTTCCAATGGCCTTGACAATTCCTATCTAATGCTGGAAATATGATCGGCAAGATTACCTGACGGTTGTGAGCGATCAGGTTGACAATGTGGTCGTTGTTCCACAAGAAAAGGGCTCTTTCAGCTACCTGAAACAGTCCAGGTTGAACCAAAAAAAAATAGCATATTTTAGCAAATAAGAAGAATGACAAAATATTAAGAAAAATTAAAATATAATTTTACTCCTTGATTTCTTCAATCTTTGGTTTAGTGCCTACTCAAAAAATAACGTTTCAAATTGGCCTCTACCAATGTAACTTTTGGTGATGAAAGTGTTACAATAAGTAGGATCGATAATTTCAAGAATACTGCGTGGTCAGCGGAGTATGTTCTTTCTTTATTCACTATTATTTGACAACTTACAGATAATTTAAAACACATGCGAGGCCAAACCATATTCACCAAATTATAATTTCACTTGATGGTAGGGGCTTCTTTAAAACAGTTACATGGGTAGAGACTGAAATAAAGGCCTTCTTTCTGTACAAGGACTAATTTCAACATTGATGATATATATAACAGCTAGATTTATATTTTAACTATAAAGTTTATTTCAAAAGGAACACCATGAATATAGATAGAAAAAAATTGCAGGCTCGCAGAAATATTAGTTCGAAAAGGCAAGATGCCTGTGATGCCAAATGATAACTTAAAAGAACTAGGACATATGCTTCAATAAATATCGAGAGCTCTAATATATGAACTACTTTAAAATCCTGCAACCGGAAAGTAACATAATCTAACAAACAAGGACCTGCAGAGAATAATCTCCAAATAATAGTTGCAATATGTTTTAACTTTAAACATGATAAAAAAACAACATTATTATCAGTGTTTTCGCCTTTCTCAATTTAAGGTGTTGGAAATCAATCAAATTCATAGAGACAAGCTAAAGTGCATGAATTCAATTCTTACTGAAAACCCTAGCATGGATTAACAAGATAACAATAACCAAAATATCAGCAAATGGATTCAGTATAACTCAACTAAACAACTGTACCTGAAAGTGAGAACTGTTAATGCAGCATCCAATTCGCCAAAACAATGGCACCATGACCCTCTGGAACTCTACCATGTTAATAACTTCCAAAATTTCCTCCAATTCACCAAGGAACATCACCTCCTTCTGACTATTGGTTATAGGCCAATACTTCAACAATCCCCTAATCACGGTGCTCGCCAACTTTGGCTCCTTCTCGATAAACTGAGTGATGCAATAGGACAATTGCTGGAAGTATACCCCCATGGATTTTGGCTTGTGCAAAGGGATCAACACCCTCCAAAGGAAGATCTTATGCTCCTCCTTCAACGGCAAAGCAAAACCACTAATTATACTCCCAAAGATCTCCAACAACTCAGCAATCCCATTGTGCCTCTCAGTCTCAAACACAAACCTATAGAACAAATTGTTAATAGACTTTCTCATGTAAGGCCTGTGCACCATGAATTTACCATAAACCCTATGCATTATGGTTTTCAAGCAATCCCTCTCCCTAGGATCCTCCGAATCAAACAACTCTAGCAGTTTTGAAATGAATGAATGATCAATGTACTTCTTTGCCACCTTTGCATCAACGCAAGGAGAACTAACAAACTTAAGCAACAAATCATACACAATTTGCAAGTGTGGCCAAGCAGGATCAAAAGAGGGCTCATCATCATCATTCTCACCACCACCACTGCCTCCACCACCAGAGCCACCCGACCGGCCGGACCGGTAATTTGGTGGAAAAACACGGAATAAGTTAAACGCACACATTCTACACATGGCTAGAATAGCAGGCTCAGTGAATTTAACAGAACCAGAAGCCACAAACTCAACAAGTTCAATCAAAGTTCTTCTTTTCACATCCTTTTCCATGGTGTTTTTACTGGGGTCAGTGAAATCAAACGTGACACAACAGAGGCTGAGCTTGCTAACAAAGAGGTTCATCTTCTCTGAGTTTGGGACATCCTTGAAAGGGACCAAGGGTTCAATCCCCGAAACGGTGCTGGTCGGAAAAACCGAAGACGTGCGCTTCGCGGCGGAGGAGCTGCCACCACCACCAGTGTCGGTATGGGACCGGTTGTGGTGGTTTTTTCCCGCAGCACATGGGGAATCGAGGTTGTGCATAGAGGAGCTCGGCTTGGAGGTTGAGTCGACCCGGCTCAACTCATCCAAGTCCACGTCGAGCTTCTTGTTGCGAGGAAGCTTGCTGAGGAATTGCTTGAGCATTGTGCCTACCCAGTTGGTGACTCAGGTAAACTTAGAAACTTTTTGAGAAACCCATCAAGGGAAGAATCAATATGGGTCAAACATTTGGGGTTCAGAACCGTGGTTGGCCAACCTGGTATGAAATAAACGAGCAATGGCAAAAGAAATTCTTAGTCCAGCCACAATCCACTTTTCTTTAACTAGTAATATCTCCCATTATATTATATACTTATACTATATCATGGGTTGTTATACCAGAAATTAAAGCACAAGTTTATCTTACATTGCTTTAAAAATGAACTTTTTTCATAAAAACTGAAAAGCATGCTGAAACTCCAAATTTCATAAAGAAAAAAATTTAGGTATCATAAATTGATTTAAATTGAAGTCAAATTATTGAAGTTCGCTTCTAAAAAGTTGTCTGCCATCACATATGTATAAGGATTGAAGGGTTATTGCAAATAAATAATTGCAGTTGATGCTGAAGTTTAAATGGAAACAAAGGTAGATGCACATTGAAAGAAGACATTGCAAATCTCTTGGAAGCTAAACCTTTAAGGTTTACGACGTTCAAGTTTAAAATCTTTAAAGGACCCATGCTGCTTGTAGTTAACATTAACAATCAAGCCATATTGTATAAAGGAGATGAGACATATAAACACAGCCATCATGAAATTCTCCTAAAGGGAAAATATATAATCTGAAAAACCAACACAAAGAAACCTATCCAAATTGCTGGCCACAACTTGCAAGATTACTAATTTTTCGTATACCTTAATGAAAAGAAAACTTAAAAACTATATTAGCAACTTAATTTCCTAACATGCAAGTTTATAAAAGAATTAAAAGCATTAAATTTGATGCTATCACCGATCAACAGAAAAGCAACAGGACAAAAGTTTCCAAATAAAGCCATAAGCATCTTCAAACGTGCATGAGTCCCGATTTGTGCAGGAGCAGACTTAAATCCTCATTTCCACTTCAAAATTCTTGGTGGAAATAAATTTAGACCACATTACACACATAGATATCACAAGATCACAGATTAATCATGGAAACAAATTTAACAAAAATTAAAACATCTCTCAGAGGCAGCATGCATTGCTCTGTGTGTGTGTGTGTGTGTGTGTGTGTGTGAGAGAGAGAGAGAGAGAGAGAGAGAGAGAGAGAGAGAGGGAGATGCAATGTAGGTTGTACCTTGAGAGTGGATGAGGCGGCGCCGGCGAGCGAGGCCGATTCCGGCGACCTGCGATTGGAAGATTGGGGGAAGTTAGGGTTATGCTGTGAGAAATGGTAGGCTAGGGTTCGGGGCGCGATAACACAAGTGATTGGAATTTTGTTTATTTTTTCTTTTCTTTTTTGTTGTCTCTGATTGTAACGGCGTGAACTGGGTGGGGATCTGTTGTGGGACGTTACTAACCGCCGTTGAAGGAGCAGTTGGAGTTTGGTGAGGTGTACAGGAGGCGCCGCGCGACACGGGAGGATGGCGGATCGGTGCTTCTTCCTTCTTGTCGGCGCCTCACATTCCGCCGTCGTCAGTCAGGCAGATCACGCCGTCTGCGGTGGCTCACTACGTCTCTCCTTCCGCCTCCGTAGCTCTCACTCTCACTCCCACTCTCTCTAAGAATTTTCTGCGGAATTTTTTGTTACGTGAGTGATTATGTCTTTTCCTTATTTTTTATTTCCTACAGATCTCGCAATTCGATTCTTACTTTTGATGTTCAGTCTAATCTTATTTTGTAACAAAAAGTAAACTATAATTTTTGTCTTTAAAATTTATTAAAAATTTTAAAATATTTTTAAATTTTATTTTTATTTTTAATATTTTTTATTTGTATTAACTTTATTTTTTACTCTCTCAAAAATAAAAACTATTCACCAACATCATCATTTTTTAATTTTTATTTTAAATATGTCAACTATTATCATTTTCATTTCTTTTGTCTTAATCTTATATCCACCTCTCCCCCTCCGCGCGAAAGCCCGCCCCATTCTGCTTAATGACGCGGTCCTAAAATCCTACCTTGTCTTACTTGATGGCGGGTTAATCCCGCCAAAACTCCTCTTTTTTTTTTATTATTAACTATTAAATAATATATATAATTTTACAATCATTTTAATAAATTTATAATTTCTAAAGATATAAAAAATTTATAATTTTTATATTTACAAATATTAAAGTCTTTGTAATTATAAATATTGTCTCCAAAGCAAAATAAACATAATCAAAAACATAATTATAAATATTGTCTTCAAAACAAAATAAACATAATCCAAAACACTCAATTTTTATCTTCATTCTCTTATAAGTTGGGTTGGGAGAAGTTGGGTTTTGGCAAAAAAATTACAAAAATACCCCTTACAAAAAAAAATACTAATCCCGGCGGGAAAGTCCGCCCCGCCAAAGCCCGCAATTTAAGCAGTGCGAGTTAGGCGGATTTTTGCTATTTAGCGGTCCCAATTTTTCAGCCTGACCCGTCTTTATTGGCAGGTTATGTAGGTCGGCCTAGCAGGTTTAGATCCGTTTGCCACCCCTAATTACCACCACTCCTACTAATTCCTTTTCTGCTATTGCAACACCCTTTTTTCATTAACTATCACTACCACCACTTCTAGTTTCACTATGAAAATATTTTCATTGTATTGTAATTGTCACTCCAAATTTCATAAAAGTCACTTGGTATAAGACATTTCACTCTTCAACAGCAACAACAACAACAAACAATAAAAATAAAGTGAAGAAGAGAAAGCAAATTCATTTAGACACAAATATAGAAGGAGTTTCTTCAAAAGTAAAACTCTAATACGAACAAAAAAGAAAAGGCAGTGGCCGCCGTCAAACGTGAAGGCGGAGAGTAAATAGAGAAACAGAGATGGCGGCGGTACAGTGACAGCAACAATGATGACAATGATAGTGATAACGAAAGTGACAATGATATATTGACAATGTAGGAAGAAGGAGGTGTGGTATTGAGGAAGCGACGAGGACTAAAAAATAGAACCTTATTTTTTGCAATGGATTGTGGAATAAGAAAGTAAAAATAGAAAAGAATTGTTTTGCTTTTCTTAGATTAGTATGGAAAAAAAATGAAAGCTAGTGGATTAAAGAAAGAAAGAAAAAAATTGTGTTGTTAATGTCATATGAATGTTTATGTTCTTCACCTCGTGAAACTGAAGTTTGGTTTCTTGATTTAAAAGTAGAGTGGCTTAATCAAAGGGTGATAATATATCGCGAAGTGTTTATCAAGTGCTCTAATTTATAGCAGTTTATTAAGTGCCCTATAAATTTGGTGATATAGTGAAAACTTTTGTACCTTGGTGAAGTGGACTAGAAGTAGGTGAAAAAATTATACCAAACTAGAATATGTTGTGCTTACATTTTTTACTATTTATTTTTCTAAAGTGGTGTGGAAAGATAATTCTTTATAAGTGCTTAGAAAATTGTTCAAACTGGTGAAAAAGTTCTAGTACGAAACCACTTGCATTTAAGCTTTCGTTTATTTTATACAAGTGATACGAAAAATATTAAATATATGATTTAAACGCTTGAAGTTCGCTTATAAGTCCACGAAAATTGAAATCTAGTTGCTTAAAGAAAGAAAGAAACGAAAACTATGTGTTGTTGATGTCATGTGAATGTTTATGTTTTTCACCCCATAAAACTAAGGTAGGGGTGCACATGACCCGGTTCGACTCGAAGACTCAGTCAGGCTCCGAACATTTTAAGGGCTAATTTGGTGTAATTTCACCGGGTCTAAGGTCAGGTAAGGGTCTCAAAAATAGACCCGGTCATTATTTCGGGTCGGGTCTAGGTCCGGATCAAGGCGAACCCGGCTTCACCCGACCCATGTGCACCCTATGGGAACTAAAAAGATATATATATTTTAAATTAATTTCAATATTATGTTATATTAATTATAAGCTTATTATTTTATTTTTAATCACACTTGTTGAATTAGAAAATAGATCAAATAAGCATCAAATTAGAATTTATGAACAAATTCAAATTCAAATATCGATATCAACTTTTCGGTAATAAGTTTCTTCTTTATAAATAAATTTCTTTATAAATTATTGTTAAAACTTTAAAGACTGGTTTTCACTTGGTATAGTTGTGACCCGAAAATGTTTAGGTTTCATCGGGTTTAGAGTCAGATTAAGGTCTAAAAAATAGATCCGGTGTATATTTAGGGTTGGGTTTGGGTCAGGACAAACCCGATTTCACTCGACCTATAAACACCCCTAAACTGAGGTATGGTTTTTTGAATTTGGAAAAACTACCAAAAGTACCCATAAAATTTACAAACGCTGATAAAAGTACCCGTCAACTAAAGAAATTAACGATGTACCTATGGAAGATGGGTTCCGTATGACAAAAGTATCTAAACCTTAATTTTTTGTTGATTTTTTAATAAAATTCTCAAACGACCCCCACCCTCAACCTCAACTCACTTTTTCAACCTTCCATAACTCAACATGCACCTTTAAAATCCTTGTCATGGAATCCAAAACTACTCCTACAACAGACGAAATGAACCTTTTTTGTGGGAGTTTTGGATAGTAACACAATAGAGGATTGCAGCGCCAAGATTAACAAAAGAATCAATCAATACCGATGAACAATCAGAGAAAGAATTATAAAGGAACAGTTTTTAATTATTTCAGTTGTTTTCTCTTTTTTTTTCTTAATTTGGGAGCTTTCTTTGTGTGAAGGGATGTGGTGGAAAAAAATGGGAAAGAGCTCACCATACTAAATTTATCTGCCAGGAACCGGTCGAAGTTCTCTACCACCACCACCATCATTGATTTCAGTCTGGTCTATTATAGGAGTAGTTTTGAACTCCATGGCAAAAGTTTTAAAAGTACAGGTTGGGTTATGAAATGTTAGAAAAGTGAGTTGAGGTTGAGAATAGGAGCAGTTTGGGAATTTTATTAAAAAATCAACAAAAAATTAAGATTTGGATACTTTTGTCATACGAAACCCATCTTTCATGGGTACATCGTTAATTTTCTTAGTTTATGGGTACTCTTAGTTTGGAAGAGAGAAGAAAATATTTTGAAAATTAGAGAATAAATTTAAAACAAAATATTGACCATATTTTAACCCAAAAAATTGAAGATAAGGATAAAGTTAATATAATTTGAAAATATTAAAAATAAAATTAAAATAAATTAAAACTTAAGGGATATTTTTAAAATATTTTAATAAATTTCAGGGACAAAAAATATATTTTACCCTTTATATTATTTTTTTTATTTTTGAGTTTTTTTTTTTTTTTTTGTATTACTTCAAAGTAAAATGATTTTTAACTTATAATTTCGAAAATTCATGATTGAGGAAGATTAGAGTCATGCCATGATGATCCTAATTTGTTTATAATGGATTATGGGGAGTAAACCAACATAATCATGCACAAGGTGTCATAATTTAAAATTCAAATTTTGCTAAAAAATAAAGCAGAGGATCAATCCTTATATTAATTTGCAAGATCAATCCTGACGAGGTGTTGAAGCTATATTTGAATATTTTGAGTAATGAGGATCAATCCTATGCTTTGAAGATCAATTCTATACGTCCTTGGACACAAAGATCCTACCAAGAGCTTGTGTTTTTAATGATTAGGCTTTCCTCACTCACTCTTAACGTATATGAGTGCATGGAGACTTAAAAATAGAGATCTTTGGGTTGTGTTTCATTGCATCACTTCTTCTAGATATTATATTGATCCAAATTCATAAGTTTTCAAAGTGGTTTTTAACAAAATTTGAGAGATATACTTGAGTATAGGACTTTATTTGTAACCATATACTCTTTTGAGATAGTTCATTATTTATGAATTTTACTATCACATATTGTAAAAGAAGAATTTTGTAGCTCTTTTTGTTTGTTGAGAGACTTAGATATTGTTTTCTATAAGTAGTGAGGCTTGCTAAATATTATAGTCGGTGAGGATGCCTAAAATTGTTAAGCACTCGAAGAAAAATACTTAAAGTTGGTATTACTTTGAGTTCTTAGAGAAGGAATCTCTAAGAAGAGTGCCTTAGTCGAATGGTGATCATATATCGTGAGGTATTTCATCAAGTGCTCTATCTTGTAGCGGTTTATCAAGTACCCCATAAGTTTGGTGATATAGTGAAAATTTTTGTACCTTGGTGAGGTGGATTGAAAGTAGGTGTAAAAATTATACTGAATCAGAATATATCGTGTTTGCATTTCTTGCTATTTATATTTCTAAAGTGGTGTGGAAAGATAACTCCTTATAAGTGCTTGAAAACTTGTTCAAACCCTTGAAAATGTTCTAGTACGAAATCACTTGCATTTAGGTTTTCGTTTATTTTATACAAGTGGTACAAAAATATTAAGTATGTAGTTTTTTTTTGTGTCTAAACAAGGAAAGAAACAAAGCAAAAACTATCCTAAATCCGAGCGGATGATTCGTTGGAGATCAACACCAGGCTCAGACCAAATAACTTGATTAGAGTTACTCTTGGCACCATATTTAGCCATCCAATCCGTAGCTCTGTTTGCTTCTCGGGACACCCATTCAACGTGAACAAGCCAAGGACGAGATAAAAGCTCTTGAATCTTGTGAACCAAATCTGTTACTTCAGATGAATACCCACTTGTAAGCTCATGCATGATGGGCAGAATGTCAAGGCAATCCGTTTCACATATAATATTCCTCAAACCGCAATCCCAAGCTAAAACTAGCCCCTCCAAGCAGCAAATAATTCACATCTGATTATAGACCAAGGGAGAATGCTTCCAGAGCAGCCCGAGATCCAATCTCCCTTAGAATCTCTAATAATACACCCAAATCCTGCTTAATTTGAATCCATATGCAAGCTTGCATCACAATTAACTTTAAAACTATTGCTTACCGGTGGTTCCCAACACAGGCAATTTCGGAGAGACCTAAAGGCATTACTTCGATTCCTGTAAACCTGTAAGTCCTTGCCGGTAATTCTGGCCAAGGCAACAACCTTATGGTCTGTCCAAGGGTTGTCAGTGTTGAATATGTCATTGCACCTATGTCTCCATACCCACCAAAGCCCTGCACCAAAGGACGCCTCATTGTTAGCCAAGGCCTTCCGAAACCACTCTTCAAGAGCAGTACCAGCCGTCGAGTCCAGGATACTAGGATCCAACATATACCAGATTGCCTTTGATCGTTCACAGTCTCTAAGGCAATGCTCCATAGTCTCCTGCGCCTTGTTACATCTCTTACACATATCTGAAGAAGCTAAATGCCGCTTGAATCGAAAGGTCTCAGTTGGTAGAGCATCATGTAAGCTAAGCTACATAGTAAATTTGAACTTCTCTGGAATGTTTGTGTTCCACAACCAGTTCCAATTACTGTTGGCATTCCAATTTAATGTTTTCTTTAATAACCATCTGTAACCCTCCCTTGCACTATACTTTTTTGTTGCTGCAGGCCACCACTCCCACTGTGGCTCCAACTCAGTCAAACTAGGATATCTCATACCACAAATAAACTACTTAATCTCATGCGGAATAGGCGTGGTAAGACTATCAACCTCCCAAGACACCCCTTTCCACAAGTCAGCCACCATGAAATCTGATTCAGAAATATGTACATAAGGAACAAGGTTGCAAAGCTTACCAAAAGGAGTCCACTCATCATACCAAACTGATTTGTGAACATCTCCAATATTCCAATGAAGCCCTTCCTTGAGATGCTCATAGGCACTAACAATGTTCTTCCAGGTAGCCGATGAAGAATTTCTACTGTTTCCGTTCATACCAGATTGATTCCTAAGATATTTATGCTTCAGAACCTGCACCCATAACTTCTCACTATTATTTAGACAATCCCATACCAACTTTTCCAGAAGCGCCATGTTAGCACAGGAAGTATCCCTAATACCCAATCCTCCTACCTTTTTAGGAGTTATGGCGACCTCCCACCTGACCAGAGGCAGCCCTTTTCCAGTCGCTTGGCCTTTCCACAAGAATTGTCTCATCAAGGAATCAATTTTATTACATGCATACTTCGGGAGAAGAGAAATTTGCATTTCATAAACTGGGATAGAGGTCATAACCGATTTAACAAGACAAAGCCTCCCTGCCTTATTCAGTAGGCGTCCTTTCCAACTGGAGAGCTTCCTCGAAATTTTTTCAATAATCTCCTGAGCCGTCTTCCTGGAAGCTCTGGCATGACAGATGTTAATTCCCAGGTATTTACCCAAATCATTGCAGAACCAGATGTTAGAGACCCTTGAGAGAACCCCTTTTCTCCTCTCCGACACCCTCTTGGAATACTGGGCCTTTGACTTATGAAGATTTACCTTTAAACCTGACGCTTTAGAAAACAAGTCCAAACAATGCATGACCTCTATTACTTGAGCTTTTGATGCCTTACAGAAAAGCAAAAGATCATCTGCAAACATCAAATGAGAGAGTCGTGGTCCATTCCTAGAAACTGCAACTGGGTTCCACAAACCTTGGGAAACTCTATGAGAGATAAAGCAGGCAAGCATTTCCATATAGAATACAAATAGATAAGGAGACATAGGATCTCCTTGCCTCAACCCTCTCTTTGGATTGAAATTTTGGAGCCTGTTCCCATTCCACAAAACTGCCAACGAAGAGGAAGTCACACAATTCAATATAAGATTAATGGTAGCCTTTGGAAACCCAAACCGGACCAAAGTAGCTTCCAGAAAATGCCAGTCTACACTGTCATAAGCTTTTTCCAAATCAATCTTGAATGCCATGGTCCCTTTTCGAGACTTGGTGTTCCTCATGAAGTGCATAATCTCCTGAGCAATGATAATATTCTCTGTGGTTCCTCTTCCTGGAATGAACCCTCCTTGCAAAGGACCAATGATCTCCGACAGGAAATGTTTGAACCTGTTAACTAGAACCTTTGTGACAATTTTATAAATTACATTACATAAGCTAATAGGCCGAAACTCCCGTAAGGAAGAGGGAACTTCCACTTTAGGAATTAGAACAATGAGAATATCGAAAATAGCCGCATTCAGTGACTCACCCTCAAAGGCTCGCTTGACCAGTCCACACACATCGTTGCTAAGAAAGTCCCAGAACTCTTTGTAGAAAATTGCTTGAAATCCATCTGGCCCTGGGGCTTTAAACGAACTCATGGTCATCACAGCTCTTTTAACCTCTTCAGACGTCACCGGTTCCACTAACTTTTGACAAGTCTCAGTACTAAGAGACGGGCAAGGAAAAGGCCCCATGGCGTCCAGGTCAATATCCTCCCTTGTAGAAAAGAGCTTTTGAAAGAAAGAATTTGCCGCCATTTCTAGAGTCGTAGTCTCCGTGGCCCAAGACCCATCCTCTAAAAATAACCCATGAATTTTGTTCCTCTTTCTCCTGATAACTGTCTGCAGATGAAAAAATTTTGTATTTCTGTCTCCACATCTCACCCATTGTTCTCTAGATTTTTGATACCACAACAACTCTTCTTGAAGAAGGACAGCATTCAGTTTCTGATGCAAAACTTGCTCTTTGATCCTAAGCTGTTGATCCTTCCGACTCTCCAGAGTAATCTGAACGTCGTTCAAAAACCTCTCCAACTCCCTTTTCTTAACAAAAATATTGCCAAAAACCTTTTTATTGAAGCTAGTTGCATCTTTTTGAACCTCCAACAAACATTTGACTACATCCGTAGCTCCTCTATTCCAAGCTGTATCAATAACATTCCTAAAAAGAGGATGAGTCATCCACGCAGCCTGAAATCTGAACGGACGATGGCCCTTGGTAGCCCTCTTTGCCATCTTGCACCTAGTGAATAATGGGCAATGATCAGAGTGAAGGCGCGCCAGCACCTCAGTATAAGCCTCCGGAAACATTAGTCGCCAGTCCTGGTTGATGACTGCTCTATCAAGCTTCTTGGCCACCTGCACCCCACCTTTCACCTTCCTATACCAAGTGAATCTTCTCTCAATAGCCCCCATATCAAACAGCCCACAATCCTCCAATGTTTCCACAAATTATTCTGCTCTGACAAGTCTAAATTGCCCCCCTCTAACTTCACTCTGCAACAGAACATCATTAAAGTCCCCTAACACAATCCAAGGTCCGTGGATCATATTAGCAATCCTTGTCAAGTCACCCCACAGTTCTTTACGCCGATGTATATGCGGATTAGCATACACCGCACTGCAGTAACTAGATGTATTGCCCATAGTGATTTCAAAACTGATATATTGATCAACTACATCCAATACTCTCACAGAAATATTTGAATTAGAACATAGAACCCAGATACCCCCACTATGACCATTAGCCTCAACAATACCAACACCCTGGTAACCTAGATTATTCCAAAAATATTTCATCCTCTCGAAAGCAATATGGGTTTCAAACAGAATGAAAAAAGTAGGGTGAAATTTATTCGCTAACTCCTTACTATGAACCCGGGCCAATTTATTAGAGGCACATCTAATATTCCAAAATAGAAAGCTTAAATCTAAATAATCCATAAAACAATTTGTATTGTAAAAAGGACCAACCTCAGTTGAAGTCCCTAACGAGATGATGAAGATCCACCATCATATCCCCCTGAGCCTTGCTTGTCCTTGTCCGGTTGTTGCCCGGTTTGTCTGTGTCCCTCCACTGACAACCCTTTCAATTTGCCGATTTGCTGCTTGCTGGTGTCGCCAAGGCAGTCCGGAGTCGACGGCGAATTCTGCAAAGAAGAAGGGCGCAACCTCTTGTGTCCGTTTTTGATAATGGCAGTAAAAGTCGGCACCGCAATGGAGACAGCTTTGCCCTTCACCCCTTGCTGTTTGGAAGATGCCATGCATGCCTTAGATCCGCTAACCGACCCGGGCTTCACCCCTGATTCGGCTCCTCTCATACGTAGCCCAAAGTCACAGTTCTGGTCCAATTTCTGATTTGAGCGCACCGGCATTTTATCTTTAGATGTTTGTTGGGCTTTGTCTGATTGACTCAATTTTCCTCTCCTTTTACCGCTGACTTTGGTCCAGCCAGCCTCATTTTCCAAATGCTGGGACCCCACTTCCTTCCCATGCAACGTATCATCTAATTCCTCCCCAATTTCTGCAACTATCACTGGCTCTTTGGGATTGCATCCAAATTCAAAAATTTTCTCTTTTGAGGCTTCCTGTGGCTGCACCACCCGGGCCGCCGTCTCGGTCACTGATGTTTCCTTTCGATCCACCCTTTCCGAATCTATTGGGGTCATTCTGCAGTCAGTTGCTGAATGCCCGAAACAATTGCACTTGTCACAAATAAGGTGTAAGCATTCATACTCCACCTTATATTCAAACTCATCGACAATCACACTCCGGACCACCGGCAAACCAAGATTAATTTGCACGCAAGCCCGAGCAAATTTTCCCCTCTCCGCCAACTTAGTAGCCAGATCCACCTTGACTGGTCTTCCCACAGCAGAAGCGATTCTCATCATGGCTTTATCCTGATAGTACCATATGCTCAAACCAGAGATTCGAATCAAAACTATAGTCTCCCCGAAAGTGTCCTCACAAGGTTTAAAATCTGGTGTCCATGGCTTGACCGCAATATAGTGACCGAAGATCATCCATGGCCCCCCTAGTAAAACCTTCGCTCGATCGTCCATGCGATCAAATTTAACGAGGAAGTACCCAAAACCCACATCCAAGATTTTATATCCACCGGTGATCCTCCATACCCCTTTCAATTTGTGAAACATGGCCGTGTAACTAAGGTTTTTTCTAAGAACCTTAATCACAATTGCTTCCTTGTATGGTTCAGAAAGGATGTTCCTAGCCTCTTCGGAGAAGCAAACTCTTGGAGGCATAGGATCTCCTTGTTTTCCAGTGACCACTGCCATGGAATCCTCATCTAGAGTTTCAGCACGATTTATCCCTGTGGCTACCGTAGAACCAATAACCTTGTCACGGAACGAAATCTTGGAAGTCACCCTGAAACTAAGGTCGCCCTTACTTGATCCCTCCTTCACACCTGATGCAAACCCTCCCACACTCTCCCCCTTATCTCTTTCGATGGCATGGCCATCTTCTTCACCGTGTTTCACCCTCAAATGCTCTCTCCCGCTCTCTCCTTCTCTCATTCTCTCTGAGTTAAGCGACGTCATATAATTGAATTTTTAAGTATGTAGTTTAAATGCTTGAAGTTCACTTATAAGCCGATGGAAAATAGAAGTATGTTACCTTTATTCTCAAGTCTAACTTTCTGTAATTTAAGTTTTCATCTATATTTCATAAAATTTCTAATTTGTCATTAGTACTCAATTCACCCCTCCTTTTAAGTATATTTATCTTGTACTTATCGACTAACATATATATATATATATATATATTCTGAGTAAGGTGAGCCAATTAGAGGTATGTCTTTCCCTGAGATGTCATGCTTGGGTATACTTTGGATTAGTAATGTGGAGTTGTACGTCGGCCTACCAAAACATGAAATGTGGGGTGGTACTTGTGAAAAACACTTCGACGCTCAAGTCAGTAAGTAATTCAAACTAAAGTATTAAACGACGGTTTCTCTTAATCGATGATGTTTTTCTATCAATGCTCTTTCTTTTTCTCCGTGTGTATTTTGCTTAGTCTTTCTCAGTTTATATATATCTCGGCTAAGTGAGTAACCATTTAGGATTATCTATTCAGTTACCTAAGTGTGCGGCCTTAATGTTATCAAGATCGTGGGTGGTTATTTTTTGAAAGTGACCTCCTTTGTTCACTAATTCACATTGATACTTCAGCCGTTGTTGAGTTATACAGACCGGATCACAACTCTCAATCTTGACCTATTGCTTTTAATGAAGGGGACAAGTTTAGCGTTTTAAGGATACATGTTTTTGGGAGAAGAAACATATAACTTCGGCAACGGGTCCGATCTATCATCCCCTAAGTTCATCCTATTTCCCTTCTATTAATTACAAGGACAAGGTTAGGAACTCACTTACTGAGATAACTGTTGTAGTAAGTGATTTGACATGAAGTCACATTATCCAATGTCATTATAGCCACTCGTTTGCAGCATATGGAGCATTTTCTACATCCAATGGTGAGATGATAAGGAATCTCCAAAGGTTGAAGGGTGTCTGGTGGTCTTTGGTGTTCAATTTTAACTTTCTGACAAGTTAGGCACTTGGAAACATGCAACACCACATCATTTTTCATTCATGGCCACCAGAACATTGTCTCTAGGTCTTGGTACATCTTGGTGCTTCCCGGATGGACGGAGAACTCGCTCTTATGAGCTTCCTCCAATATGCTCTGTCGCAAACCCCTGACATCTGGCACAATGATCCGACCCTTGAACCCCCACAACCCATCTTTATCTTCTGACACTCTCTATTGCTTGCCTTTCTCAATCGCCGGCAAAATTTTATACAAATCTTGGTCATTCTGATGAGCCTTCAGTAGTTCAGCCTTGAAGTCGCTTGAAATCTGTAACTGACTTAGGTATAAAGTCCTAAACTATTCTCTAATTCCCAGTTTCAATCCTTGGAATGCTTTCATCAATTCTTCCTCTCTTAGCATCATCCAAGCAACACATAGAGATTTCCTACTCAAGGCATCTACCACCACATTCACCTTTTCTGGATGGTAGTTCAACTCGAAGTCATAATTATTCAGAAGTTCCATCCACCTCCTCTGACGTATATTCTACTCTTTTTGTTCAAAGAGGTACTTTAAGCTCTTATGGTCTGAGAAAACTTGAAATTTCACACCATAGAGATAATGCCTCCAAATCTTCAAAGCAAACACAACGGCAGCAAGCTCCAAATTATGAGTTGGGTAGTTTCTTTCATGCGGCCTTAACTGACGTAAGGCATAAGCTACAACTTTATGATGCTGCGCATCCTAAACCCTTCAGTGATGCATCGCAGTATACTTCGAATGGTTCTCTTAGTTCAGGCAACACCAACACGGGTGCAGTAGTCAATCTCTGCTTTAATACTAGGAAACTCTCCTCGCACTCAGGAGTCCACACAAAAGGAACATCCTTCCTAGTCAGCTTGGTCAAAGGCAAAGCGAGCTGTAAAAACCCTTTAATGAACCTCCGACAATAACCCGCCAAACCTAAGAAACTCCTGATCTCCGTCACTGAAGTTGCTCGCTCCCAATTTATCACCGCCTCAACCTTAGTAGGATCCACTACTATTCCTTGCTTACTCACCACGTGACCAAGAAATTTCACTTCAGACTTCCAGAACTCACACTTGGATAGCTTGACATACAACTTCCTATCCTTCAGGATTTGTAGCACTGTTCGCAAGTGCTCTGCATGCTCATCCTCTGTCTTAGAGTAGATAAGAATGTCATCGATAAACATAACAACAAACTTATCCAGATATAGATGAAAAATCCTGTTCATGTAATCCATGAATATCACCGGAGCATTAGTCAGTTCGGAGGACATCACTGTGTATTGATAGTGGCCATAGCACGTTCTGAAGGCAGTTTTAGGAATATCCTCATCTCTGACCCTTATCTGATGGTATCCGGATTGTAGATCAATCTTAGAGAACACACTGGCTCCCTGTAACTGGTCCATCATGTCATCAATCCTTGGCAACGGGTATTTATTATTCACAGTAATCTTATTCAGCTGCCGATAATCAACACATAAACGCATACTCCCGTCTTTCTTCTTTACCAGTAACACTGGCGCACCCCACGGAGAGACACTTGGTCGGATGAATTTCTTACCCAACAGATCTTCTAGCTGAGACTTCAGCTCGACCATTTCTAGAGGTGACATCCTATAAGGAGCACTTGAAATTGGTCCAGCCCCAGGCACTAACTCAATAGCAAACTCAACCTCTCGATTAAGCAAAAATTCATCAATGTCATTGGGAAACACCTTCGGAAACTCACACACAATCGGAACTTGTTCCAAACTTTGATCATCACTCGAAATAGCCGCAGTTAACAACAAAATACCCCGACATTCGGCCCCAGAACAATTCACCATCATAGAATTCAAGTAGTAGTTATTCACCACCACCGGCCCTTCTGTGTCTTCTGGCATAAAACACACTGTTTTTGCCGAACAATCGAGCAGAACATGGTTCTTGAATAACTAGTCCAACCCCAGAATGAGATCAAGACCAGTCATAGGCAGACAAATTAAGTCATGCACGAACTCATGCTGTTGTATTCAAAATGGAACTTGGGGGCACTCTAATCTAGTCACCATAGGCTCGTGAGTGGCATTATACACCTTTAAATCATATCCAAGGACTACTATTTTCAATCCTAACTCATCAACCTTCTCAAATGCAATAAAAGAATGTGTAGCTCCAGAATCAAACAAGGCATTCAAAGTTTTACCCGCCATATCACAATTACCTCTAATCAGTGTCTTTGACCCCTCAGCGCCTACTGCAGAAGTAGTGTATACTCTCTATGGTTGCTGCACTCTACCTGTCTCATACCTCTTCTTCTCTGGGCAGCTATTAGCCAAGTGTCCAGGCTGTCCACAGGAATAACAGACTTTAGTCCCAAACCTACATAGCCCTGAATGGTACTTTCCGCATCTGTGACAACTCAAGTCCTGCTGTGGCTGATTCCCTGCCTTCTTCCCTGATTAGCATTGGCATTTGGTCTCCTAAAGTTGCCCTGCCCCTGATTATTCTGAGGGACAAAGCCACCACACTTGAACTGTCTGCCCCTGGGTGGAAAATTTCTCCTTGTAGTCCTCTGGAATGGCATCCTTATACTTTCTTTTTCTACTGCAGCCTTTCTAACACACTCCTCAGCCACCCTGCTCTTATTCACAAGTTCTGAGAACACCCGAATCTCATTAGGCGCTACAAAGCTCTGAATGTCACTTCGAAAGCCTCCTTCATACTTTATGCATTTCCACTCAACAAAGTCCTCAGGAGCTCCCTGACAAATGCGTGAAAAATGGCACAGTTTCTCAAATTTGCTTGTGTACTCAGTAATGGTCATCTGGTCTTGTTTCAGCTGAAGTAGTTCAAGTTCCTTGGCATTTCTAACTGAGCTGGGAAATTATTTCTTATAGAATTCTTCTCGGAACAACTCCCAAGAGATCACAATCCCATCAGGCTGCAGAATGCGCCTCATACCCTGCCACAAATGCTGAGCTTCACCTTGCAGCTGGTAGGTTCCAAACTCAACCCACTGTTTATCAGGAACCTGCTGAGCCTGTAATGCTCGCTCAATAGCTTGTATCCAGTTATCCGCATCGGTGGGGTTCGAAGTTCCTCTGAAGGTCGAAGGATGAACCTTCAGGAAAGAGGAAAGTGTCATAAGACCATTATCATCGTTATTGCCATTATTCCCATTATTTATTTGGTTTCCCAGGACTTCGGCTGTCGCTTGCATCGCCGCAGCCATATTTCCTAGAGCAGCCATGAAGTCTACAGGGTTAGGAATATTTCCTGTCGCTTCAGGCATAGCATTGCCTAGTCTGCCTCTACCTCGCTCGCGTCCGCGTCCGCGAGTCAACATTTGGTCCCTATACATACCAAACAAGTGATATCAAGTTGATCAGTCTCGATATCGCAAGTCTAGTACTTTAAGTCCCAAATGCATGCTCATGAACGTTTATGCCACATATATCAGTTAGATATCCTAATAGCACATAGACACACACATAGAGAATGCACAGAAGCATAATCAATCCGTCCTCAGGCTCTATAGGAATGAACTGCTCTGATACCATAGTGTAACACTCTACTACATAGAGTTTTACGCTTAAGTCGTAGAACAAAGGTAGTGTGGTGTTACAGACCTCTAATCAATAAAATATATACATATAATAGTGGAAAGAGATAATATACTAGGAGCCTTGAAAAATGTGTAAAACAAAATCACAAAATGAAAAGCGTAACGCTCGAGGAATAGAATTACTTGAGTGCTAAGAAACTTAAAAGTTAAGGATAGGAATAAGTGAAAGAGTAAAGAAAGCCAAGAATACATCATAATTAGCTCCTGACTCAGCCCGCGAAGTCAAGGCTGGCCGGAGAACATATATACATACATATACAGGTATCCCAAAATGTTCAAAGTACAAAATAAGACCCTAGCTCTCTCTCAACCTCTATGAGGAACAAAATAAACAAGTTTCTTAGAGAGCAAGCTAAGTACATAGGCACATATATAAATACAAACAAGAAACCCAAAATAACCCAGGGACTATTCCGCTTCAAAGATCCAGACGCCTAGCGAGGAGCCTCTCGACCTGCATCTGAAAACAACAACACAGTATGGGATGAGAACCGGAGGTTCTCAGCATGGTAAAAGTGCCACGCGTATAATAAATAAGGTCCTGAGAATGCCAGAGGCAATCATAGAACTCCGTCATATAATTGCAAAACTTAATTTTCTAAGCAAAAGCCATAAATAGGAGTAGGTAATCTAGACATTCCTAAACTTACTTAATTTTAAACCTAACATAAACACTAAACCATTTCACCCTTCCTCCGTCCCTCCGTCATCCATAATTCAGCAGAGACAAGCAACCAAACAAGTTCACGCACAAGTAAGAAGCAGATAGTGCAAGTAGCAAGTATAACAGGTAGCAGGATGTATATATTCAGTTAGGCATAACAATCAAAACAAACAAATGCACATGATGTATGCCTGTCCTATGGCTGATGAGGCTCATCTATCGGTTATCCAGCCAACCCGACAAGTCCGAAAATCTTAGATTGTCCCCCGTCGCATATCCCCAAATTCCTACCTTCCACTAATTACTAAGCTCACTGGTAAAATCTAAGGTTAACAGGGCAAAAATAGGGGTTTAGGGGTTCAAAACCAAGTTTAAATCTTAAAAACTCAGGTGCTGGAAAACAAGGTGTGTGCGTACGCATACACCTGTGCGTGCGCACAGCTAAAAAAGAAAGCAGAACGTGTGCGTGCGCACACCAGCCAGGAATCACTTGGTGTGCGTGCGCATCAGTCCCTGCGAGCGCCACCAACAGAAAACATATCCTGGTGCGTGCGTGCGCACAAGAGTGTGCGTACGCACACTTTCTGAAAACCACCAGGTGTGCGTGCGCACAAAGCGTGCGTACGCACAAGTAAATGTTTTGCTTCTATTGGGTGCGTGCGCACAACTGTGTGCGTGGGCACACACCAGAAAAACCTGATTCTGCTATAACAATCAAACTTTCAGTTTTTCGCACCGATTTTCCGGCGTCCATAACTTCCTCTACAAAATTTGGTTTTTCGCAACCTTTATATCAATCTCAAGCTTATCAAACATTCTTTAATTTAAAACAAACCCCATTTGCATCCAAAATTTGAGGAGTAAGTTATGGACTTCCAAAGTTCATCAAAATTTACTTTTTACCAAAAAATTACCAAACCCCACTTTTTACCAAATCCACATTCCTTACCCATAGAACCTGCACATTTGCCACATATCAAGCCCCATTTCATCAATACTATCTACTAACACATTAATACTCACACCAATTCATAAAACTCATACATTAATCAAAAATCCACCCCTTCCAACCATAAGCTTCCATTTTTAAAATTCATTAACTCATTTCCTCCATTCATTAATAACCACCCATAAATCACGTTCAACTAATCAACAAGCCATAACCACAAAATTTCATTAACATATATGTCAACAACTTCATCAACCCATCATTAATGATTCCAAGAACACATATTCAATAACACCAACAACTCATACTCATAAATTCCAACACAAACTCAATCATCAATTTATTCAACATCATCACAAAACTAATCATTTAATGTATTTAACCATTTCAACTTAACCTATGGTTCCCTAGCCTAAGTTTTCACAAAACCTTATATGTTAAACGCGCGAAACCTAAACAATGCATTGGCCGATCACCGCGTTTGGACCAAGGTAGCCTTACAAGTCACAACACGGCCCCTCAAGCTTTGAGAAACCAATCAAAATCTTAGCTCCAATCACCACCAAGCCTCCAAATGCTTACTTTTCAATTCCAATGCATGTATATAAACTTAATTCACACCTAATGCACATATATATTCCAAATTCAGATTTTACCTAATGAAATCAAAATTGAATTAAGGTTTAGGTGATTCTTACCGCACCCACACGCGTAGCAACTCAAACCCAATAAGCTCCGCAAGCTAAATCGAACCTAGAACACCAAATTGGCAAAATCTCACTATAGAATTTCAATTTCAAGAATAGAAAAGGGAGTAGAAATTATGAGATGGAATTGGAGCTTACCGGTGAAATTGATCCGACAGAAGTGTAGAGCTCGACGCGCTAGACGCGTAGCCGCGAACGGTGCGACGATCGGAACTCAAACGGGGAAGTTATGGTGGTTGGAAGGTTTGATGAGGGTTAGAGAGCTCTCTTCCTCCCCAAATCTGTTTGTTGGTGTTGTTGCTGAATGGGGGAGGGGGGGGAAAGGAGCTTCTACTCCTTTTAAGTTTTGGGTCCGGTTGGACCCACAGGTCCGATTTGGGTTTCAGTTCAACTGGTTCGATCCATTCGATCCAAATTTGGGCCAAATTTTTTGAAATTGGTATTAAAATTCTCGTTTTGAAAAGCTCTATCCTATTTTGATATTAGTTTCACATTTTTAATTTTTCTAATTAAAATTCGATTTATTGACTAATTATTTACCGATTTTAGCGGGTTTTACATAATCAATACTTAATATTTCTTTTTATAATTTAATATTTATATTTAAAAATACATTAAATATTAATAATAATAATAATAATAAGAAGAATGGACGGTAATGATAATATATATTAATTGAGTTAATTGCACTTTATTTTTTGTTTCCCTTAAGGCATTTAATATCAATCAATGGAGATACGAAAAAATCATTAATTCTTTATTTCCGTTAAGGCATTTTAATTACATTTGATTCTTTGTAATATATACCTTTCATTAATTTAATTATGATTATTCAAAAATCATGACTTTAATACCATTGCAAGCACAATAATGTATAAGTCAAGAAATTTTACAAGAAGTTGTGTTTATCATTGCAAATAGTATGGCATTTGAATTTGACCTTAATACAGTACCTATGGTAGAAGGTGCTGATGAAGAATTTGAACAACAGATGGACTCACCCAACGAGGTTGTTGTCAGTCAACCAATTTTCGAAAATATGGAAAACACACTAGCTTTAACGAGGTATGGTAATAAACTGATTTAAATTTATTTTTTGTGCTTTTATGTGCATTTATAATTATATTGTACTAACTAAGTTCATACACATAACATTTATACATTCATATACATAACATCCATAATTACATACAACTAACATCTAAAAATTAAATTCATGTTTATTAGATATTATATCTGTTACGATGGGTAACCGGAGATTATTGGGCAGGACTCGCTGGGTTGGCCCAATCGTCTATGGAGGGAAGCCTTCGGGCAGATTCGCGTCTTCAGGGCCTCCGTCCGACTTGTGAATACGAGTGAATGGGGGTGGTACCTGCAAAGACACTCCGATGCCTAAGTTAGCAAGGGCGTGAGCAGGCCTAGAGAGTATTGGGACTTAGAGATACCTGAGGAATGTTAGTGTATTTATAGTGGTGATCCAATAACCACCGTTGGAGTAGTGCCACCTTTTTAGGTGGATAACCATCCTTTTATTTAGGGATTGTTGGGATATGGCTTCTAGAAGTGGGTTGAGAGATTTTAGGGGCAGTTACTTATTTAAGTGAGTGTTTATCTGCCAGCTAATCTTCGTCCCCGACTTCTTTAGAGCAAGTCGTAGTGAGAACCGACTTCTTTAGGGGAAGGTCAGTGTGGGGTGAGGCTCAATCCTTCGGACTGGGTCTTTTCGTTTGGACCTGGGCTTTAGTGTTGGGCTAGGATATGAACAATATCCATACACATATCATTTTTTAGTTATTGTATAAGTAACTATAAAGTTAACATAGATGTTTTTAAATTTTATCATAATTGAATTTAAAAAAATATCAAATTCTTAAATTAATTTATTCGATTGATAAATTTATTCATAACATCCATAAATTCATACACATAACATCCATTATTTCATGTTAATAACATTCATAATTTGTACTCATAATATTCATAATTTCATACCTATGATGTCTATAATTAATAAATTTTTATAATTAATATTAACAAATTTTAAACTATACATCTTATTATATTTTTCAAATTATTTCATATGTGCACTAATAGGTCATGATTTTAATTATTTTAATATTTTTATTTAATATTCATATGTATAATTATTTATTGATTTTAATATGACGAGTTAATAATTATTTTTAAAAATTTATTTTTTAATTTTATTTTTTATTTTTAATAATCTATATGTAAAATATAAGTTGTATAGTAAAAATTATTAAAAATTTTTAATTTAATTTTCATATTTTTTGCAGAGAATTATTGCATTTTAATAGATAATAATGTGATTAAGAGATGTTAGGAATTTGATTTAGGAAAAATTAAAATTAATTTTGGAAAAAACATTACTGACTCCAAACATGCAGCAAAATAGTAAGTGATAAGAAGGATAAGTGATAAGAAGGTGTATCTCACTTACTTATCAAGAAAATGGAAATTTTTATGTGACATTTTTATATTGTAATTATTTTTTGACTACCTAGCATCCCTCCATATTTATCATCTCAGCAGCTTCATTTTTTTTATCCATCAAACCAAAACACAAGTCTAATCTTAGTACTCTTGTTCTTCCTGCCATGCTCCGAAGTCCCAACTCCTCCACCCATCAGCAGCATTGTCGCCTAAAGAGTAAAGTTGTGTTCGATCTTTACCCTTACTACCTTCACCAGGCCACCACCACTCTCATCACGACCTGTCACCTTCAACCTCCTCAGCTGCCGAAATAGGGCCGCCATGACAACAAGCAATGGGAGGAAGAGCAACTCCGCCCCAAAACCACCCTTACTTTGTTCATAACGACCACATCACAAACTCCACCGCCCACCATGAATCCTAGCATAGTCTATTTTAAACTTTTATATACAAGTGCTTTGAGAAGTAAAATAAATAAATACTCTTACAAAGACATCTTCACATAGAAATGTTGTCAACGTCATTGGGAGTATCAAAAAAAAAAAAACATAGTGCTAAGGAATGGAAAATCACGCAGAGATGATTATGGAAATAAACTTTTTGATCTGCGACATGGTCCCTTTTTTCTCATCAGTTTAATTAGAAGTAAAAGTTGCATCAATACGTTAGAAAATTAGCAATCAAAACCGTTATAATTACAACATTTTTTGGCTACTGCCAGGCCTAAGAAGCATCAAAAGCGTGATATATATAGGACCCCAAAAACAGAAGCCACTCTCCCAATTATAGTCATTTCCACTATTAACAGGGAGGAGGAAAAAAATTAAAAAATAAATGAATGAAAGAAAAAAGATGTAATTGAGGGTCTATGATACATACAGTTTTGTAAGGTTATCAAATTGGAGACACTAAACTAAAACAGTTGTGTTTCCAATCTCTGGTCGGACACCAGCCGCTTTCTCGAGTTGTTTCCATGCTTCCTTCCGCTTCTCGGCTTCCGAGCTTTGCCTTGCTTCTTCCTCTTTGAACCGAGCAAGGCACGAAACGTACAGCTTCTCATCCATCTCTACAAATATCTTCCTAACATTGAGAGTTAAGTTGAGAACTGCCTGGTTCCAATGGGCTTGACAATTCCTATCTAATGCCGGTAATATGATCGGCAAGATTACCTGACGGTTGTGAGCGATCAGGTTGACGATGTGGTCGTTGTTCCACAAGAAAAGGGCTCTTTCAGCTACCTGAAACAATTCATAAGAAAGATAGTTGTGATTCCAATGGGAGATTCAAACAACTATGGAGAGCTCTAAAGAAATAATATGAACACTTTAAATGCTGCAGCCCAAAACTAACACAAGCTAACAAATAAGGACCAGCAGAGAATAATTCTCGGATGGATACTTCAGTTTTTCATAATGCTCGATTTATGGTGAAAGAAATACTATCGAGCTCTTAAGCCGAAATGCAAAGAATGCCTAGAAGGGAAAAAGCTAGCATCCACATTGAGAATATGCAAACCAGGGTAGGGTGTTCAAATTCCTCCACATTTTAGACAAGTAAAAGTGCATGCATTCAATTCTCACTAAAAAGCCTAGCATAGGATTAAGGGGATAACAATAACCGAGGTATCAGCAAATGGATTCAGTATAACTCAACAGTTAACAGTTGCACCTGAAAATGAGAACTTTTAATGCAGCATCCAATTCGCCAAAACAACGGCAGCATGACCTTCTGGAACTCTACCATGTTAATCACTTCCAGAATTTCTTCCAATTCACCAAGGAACATCACCTCCTTCTGACTATTGGTTATAGGCCAATATTTCAACAATCCTCTAATGACGGTACTCGCCAACTTTGGCTCTTTCTCTATAAATTGAGTGATGCAATAGGACAATTGCTGGTAGTATACCCCCAGGGATTTGGGCTTGTGCAAGGGGATCAACACCCTCCATAAGAAGATCTTGTGCTCCTCCTTCAAAGGCAAAGCAAAACCACTAATTATGCTTCCAAAGATCTCTAACAACTCAGCAATCCCATTGTGCCTCTCAGTTTCAAACACAAACCTAAAGAACACATTGTTAATGGACTTTCTTATGTAAGGCCTGTGCACCATGAATTTACCATAAACCCTATGCATTATGGTTTTTAAGCAATCCCTCTCCCTAGGATCCTCTGAATCAAACAACTCTAGCAATCTCGAAATAAATGAACAATCAATGTATTTCTTTGCCACCTTTGCATCAAGACAAGGGGAGCTAACAAACTTAAGCAACAAGTCATACACAATTTGCAAGTGTGGCCAAGAAGGATCAAAAGATGGCTCATCATCATCATTCTCGCCATCTCTGCCACCGGATCCACCGGACAACTGCCGAGACCGGTAATTTGGTGGGAAAACACGGAATAAGTTGATGGCACACATTCTACACATTGCTAGAATAGCCGGCTCAGTGAATTTAATAGAGCCAGAAGCTACAAAATCAACGAGTTCAATCAAAGTTCTTCTTTTTATGTCCTTTTCGACAGTGTTTTTACTTGGGTTGGTGAAATCGAAGGTGACACAACAAAGGTTGAGCTTGCTAACAAAGAGGTTCATCTTCTCCAAGGGTGGAACATCCTTGAAAGGGATCAAGGCTTCAATCCCTGAAATGGCGCTTTCTGGAAAAATAGAAGACGCCCGCTTTGCGTTGGAAGAGCTGCCACGGTCTGTATGGTGGTTTTTACCAGCGGCACGTGGGGATTCGGGGATGTCCATGGAGGAGCTTGGCTCAGAGGATGAATTAACTTGGCTTGACTCATCAGCATCGAGCTTCTTGTTGCGAGGGAGCTTGCTGAGGAATTGCTTGAACATTGTGCCTACCTAGTTGGTGAATCTGGTAAAGTTAGAATCTTTTTGAGGAACCCATCAAGGGTAGAATCAATACAGGTCGAACATTTTCGGTTTGGAACTGTGGTTAGCCAACCTGGTATGAAATAGAAGAGCAATGTTTTTAGTCCTGGCATAATCCAAATTTCTAAAACTAGAAATATCACCCATTATATACTATATCATGCGTTATTTATCACAGAAATTTAAGCACAAATCACATTGCTTTAAAAATTAACTCTCTATTTAGAAAAATTGAAATGCGGGGTGAAACTCCAAATCTCGTAAAGATAAAGACGTTGATATCAATATATTGAAGTCAAATTATTGAAATTCCACTTCTCAAGAGTTGTCCACCATCACATATGTACATGAGCTGAAGGGTTATTTCAAATAAACAAGTGCAGTTGATGCTGAAGTTTAAATGGAAACAAAGGTTGACACATATTGAAAGTAGACATTGCAAATGCATTGGAACTTGGAAGCTAAAACTTCAAGTTGTTGAAGTTTAAAACCATCATAGGACCTATGCTTCTTCTAGTTCACTTTAACAATCATCAATCCGTAAAATGATTACTAACACAATGTATTGATTTGAACAAGGAAATAGATTATAAAAATAAGAAAAGCTCCTCATATCACCGGACATCCCCATTTATCATATTTACCTTGATGAACCACATTCAAATTAAAAAAATAAATAAATAAAAAAAGAGAAGAGAACTTACACTATATTTCACCAAGTTTATACTTCATAATTCTCCGAATTATTCTGTTAATTTCTAAATAAAAGATTTCAAATTTTTTATATCTTTGATATTCTTAAAAAAATAATATATTTAAATTTGTACTCATTTAAATATTAAGAGAATAATTAAGAATATAAATTAGCACTCTCAAACAAGTTATCTCATGCAAAATAACGCCAATATGCAAGTTGATCAAAACAATGAATTTTATACTAACACCAATCCATACAAATGTAACATGACAAAAGTTTCCAAATAAAAAGAGTTCGTTTTGTTTTACCATAAAAATCTTCAAAAGATTAATCATTTGAAACCACATTACACATAGATATGACAAGATGAAAGATTAATCATGGAAACAAATAGAACTAAAAAGAAAACATCTATCAGAGGCAGTTATGGAGAGATGCAATGTACCTTATGGATTTTGTTTTCTTTTTCTTCCGTGAAAGGGGAAGAACAAGGTTGCAAGAACCCTATATCTCGTTCATGGAAGGAATGCGGGAATTACGTCTGATTTGAAGAGATTCATTTGGGGAATTGGAATGCGTTGTGGTGAATTCGCGAATTTGAAGCTTGCAATGGTGAAAAATCGATTATTTTTCAAGAATAATGATGAGTAGAAGAGAAATAATTAAGTGTGCATTTGCATATCACGATTTTTTTTTTATAATATTTTTCTGTTTAGTCGCTGTGATTTTTTTTATAATATTTTTTCTTTTTGTTGTGTTAATGTTAATGAATAATGATAATGAATCATCACCATTCACCACCATGAAACTCAGAAACTTAACAAGGCTATTATTACAGGTGTTTCTTTCTAACCTTTATATGTTCATATCTTTTTTTCTTCATCTTATTTGTGGCAGAAATAATAATTAAAAAATATCAAATAATAGTTGTCATTCAAATTAACCACCCATACTAGACTACTCCTAAGTCCTAACTACTTAGATTTTAATGATTTACTTTTTAATAATGAGGTAAAATATTTTTTTTTTCCTAAAGGTAAAAGTTTTACATATATTTTTAATGTTTGGTTTAATTTAATTTTATATGTTTGAAATAACTTTTAATTTTATTATTTTTAATCTTTTTATAATTAACGTGTAATAATTTTTTATCAGTTTTACCTATCATCAAATGCAAATTATCACTATCATTTTTTTTCTTTTTCTACTTCGATGACCCTGTTATCTTACCAAAATCAAACCGATCTAATTTAATTAATTTTAGTTCCAACAGGTAATCGAACATAATCAAATTTTATCTATCTTTGTTTAAATTGGATATTGAATTCATCCTTGTAAAAGACTCCCAATCATTACTCAATAAGATATAATGAAACATTTAAAATAATAATAAAATATTTTAAATATTAGAAACAAAATTAAACTAAGGTTAAAGATTAAATTTATTGTACTTATAACTTATTTGTATTGGGATCTTTCTATACATCTAAATATTTTTATCAACTAATTCCAATTAAATTCAAATCCAACAAACTGACATGCGCAAGGAATCACACACTTTTTAACCGAAATTTGTTAACCGCGATGCAAAAATTTTTTAATTTTGACACAATTTTTTTAATTTTGATGCTAACTTTTTATAAGATTTTAAACTTGATGCTGTCATTTCTTTTTTTCTTCTTATTTTTCTTCTTTCTTCTTTGTTCGTGTAAAATTTCTGTATTTTTATTTATAAAGTTACGTGTTTTAGTTCAAAAGCTTGTTGTGTTTATTGTCAAAAAAGATAAATAAAAAAATAAAACAAAAAATTGTGTAATTCTTTCATCTTCTTTGTTTGATTTTTTTTATTTTTATTCTTCTTAAAAGGTAAAATAATAAAAATTATAAGAGTATAGAACAAGAAAAATTATGAGAAATAAGAATTATTTAAAAAAAATATAAAAAAATAGCACCTCTTACCTATAACATAAAAATTTCTTAATTTTGATACTTAAACTTTACAAACGTGACGCATAAAATAGAATGCTACACTTTTTCTTTATTCTTTTTTAGAAAAAGACGACAACATTAAGAAAAAGAAAAAAAAGAAAGAAAAAGGATAATGATGATAATAGACGAAGAGGAGGTGATAATAATGATGATAATAATAATGGTGATGATAATGAAAAAAGAGGAAACCAAAAAAAAAATAATCTTACGAAAAAAAATTAGCATATGTAAATTCTTATTTGGTTAGACTTAGTTAAAAAAATAGAAGAGTTAGGTTGTCTAACATTTCTGTCTTTATTATAACCCATCGTGTGGGAATTGACCTGCGTTATTTCCCAGACATTACATATAAGTGAAATAACACAGGATATATTAACACATCTGCAACTACAATGTCCACACACAATTTCTCTTATTCATAACATACTCTTCATCATCATATCTACATACATGTACAATATTCACACCCTTAAATTACTCACAACATAGAAAATAAAGAGGAGCTGCATGCTCCACAGCAGCAGAGAAGGGCAGAATTGTCAATTCCAACTCAACCGAGAAACCTATCCTCCATTGAAAGACTATAAGACCTTCTAATGCAGGCTTTCTCCTTCTTGATTTGAACAAGTTGAGGGTAAACACACCATGGGAAACTTAAAAAATGGCCCCTATTCATGCCTTCATTATAGAGACCATAGTAATCAGGATGATAAGTAACATAATACCATGCAGAAGCCTTTGCATAGGCATCATCGCCATCGCCATCGTTGAACCATGTTCGAGCCTCTTTCCTTAGAGACCTCACAGCTGCATTAATTGCATCTGAATCCCTCTGTTTGCTGAAAGATTTTGACATTTTCATGATATTCCCGCCAAAGATTTCGGCTTCTGTCTTGACCCCATAGTAGTCCATCAAATTTCCCAGCATATAGTCATAGTTGGTTTTGTGAAAGAAAGCATCATCAACATAATCCATAAAACCATCAACTTCCATATCAGGGTCATATGACTGTATAGCCACTTCCCTAGTAAAGGATGTGGTGATCGAGCTGGCACTCGTTGCGATTCCTCGCACTTCCCTGAAAAGCTTTCCTATAACATTCTGTGAGTCATAGGACGGTTTATCAAGCTTCTCCATAAAGTCTGGATATTCTTTTACATAAAGTTCGCGAGGAATAACGGCTGGAACACCAGTTTTTGGAAAGTCAACTGCTATTGAAAATAGCTTTGCTAGCTTGAGACATGGTTCCGACATTGCTTTTAACGGCTCTCGATCCGCAAAGACAGTGTGTGCATTGGCAATTATTCCTAGACTGTCATTAACTATGTAGTTTACAAAATACTCCTCAATATCCTGTATCAAGTGATTGAAAAAAATTGAAATAAAGCGAGAGTTGTGACTATAAGATTTAGATGCACTCAAGATTTTTTTGTGGTGGAAATAACACAATGTATGGAGTGTGTATTGGTAAGGAAGACACGAAGACGAACTCAGACCATACTGCAAGTTAAATGGATTGAGTATTACTAATAATCTAATATCATAATAAATACTAAAGAAATAGAGATATCTAAGTTATAGTTATAGCTTCGTGGATGAAAAAGAGAAATGTTTTAGGTGTAATTTGTGATAAAAGAGACCAAGTGACTTTTGAGGCTAGATTTTGGTTTTTCTGAACAAGTCTAGGTCTAGCTACATATGCAAAACATAACTAGTATTTATGAGATTATTGTTGAACACTTTTGACTTATGGAATGACACTAGAAAAAAATAACAAATTGACATAAATTCTAATTTAGAATGAGTATTGGATTTAGATAGAGAGTAAGTTAACAATAAAAAATGGCAGAAAGAAATGACTAGTTGGATGAAATCAAGTTTTTATAACATAATCAGTATTGAAGTGAAACCTTGGATGAATGTGACAACATAATCCATAGCAACAGCAGAAAACGTTGAAACACGTTTAAAGATTATACATAATAGCAACATAAGATTTCAAACCAAAAATAATATCAAATACAACAAAGATAGCAATATCGAAGAACGATACCTCGATCATGACATCATGATCCAGTTCCTTACTTGGAGCTGCAGTATAGTCCATTGGTTCGATTTCACTTGATGGAATCAATTCAGGGTCCCAAGAAACAAAGTAGATATCGCCATCCAAATCACTTCCCGAACACTCATTTGGATGAGGCCTTAGAACAAAAAACAGTTATTGATGGCCACATGCAGAAATTTACAGAAGCATTTATGAATGGAAATAACTTTCTCAAGCATATTTAAAGAAGACCAACTTTGATGTACCATTTCAGATCATGTATAATGATATGTGATTTGAAACTCATAAGCATTTGACTAACATATCTAATAAAGACAAACAATATGGATGCCTGAAAGAATGTGTTAGCTGCAACTGCATTGCAGCTTTTTTTTTCTTTCATTCTTACTGATTTACTCTCTTCTTTTCTTTACCCCCAAACTGCATTGCATGCAGGTCTTTTTCTCCATCATTCTTTCTCTTTTATCATTTGTCCCCAAAACTGCATGGCAGGTTCTACTTATAACTTTTGAAAATTTTCAAATTAAGTGTCTCTTCTGTTTTTTTGTTGCAAATTAAGTGTCGTTTTTAATTTCAAGAAATTATTAATGGAGGGAAAAATTTATACTAGGGAAACTTTTGTCTTTCTTTTCTGATTATTACATTTTCAATAAATTCAATAGTTGTATAATAATCATGCACACCTAAAAAGATACAGTTAATTTGAAATGGAAAGAGTAC